>NC_092347.1:94151175-94268505 GCF_963676685.1 Mytilus edulis
TGTTAAATCTAGTATGTTGAATGCAAACCTTGTAATACTATGTTAATTCTAGTATGTTGAATGCAAACCTTGTAATACTATGTTAATTCTAGTATGTTGAATGCAAACCTTGTAATACTATGTTAATTCTAGTATGTTGAATGCAAACCTTGTAATACTATGTTAATTCTAGTATGTTGAATGCAAACCTTGTAATACTATGTTAATTCTAGTATGTTGAATGCAAACCTTGTAATTCTATGTTAAATCTAGTATGTTGAATGCAAACCTTGTAATACTATGTTAAATCTAGTATGTTGAATGCAAACCTTGTAATACTATGTTAATTCTAGTATGTTGAATGCAAACCTTGTAATACTATGTTAAATCTAGTATGTTGAATGCAAACCTTGTAATACTATGTTAATTCTAGTATGTTGAATGCAAACCTTGTAATACTATGTTAATTCTAGTATGTTGAATGCAAACCTTGTAATACTATGTTAATTCTAGTATGTTGAATACAAACCTTGTAATACTATGTTAATTCTACCTTGTAATACTATGTTAAATCTAGTATGTTGAATGCAAACCTTGTAATACTATGTTAATTCTAGTATGTTGAATGCAAACCTTGTAATACTATGTTAATTCTAGTATGTTGAATGCAAACCTTGTAATACTATGTTAAATCTAGTATGTTGAATGCAAACCTTGTAATACTATGTTAAATCTAGTATGTTGAATGCAAACCTTGTAATACTATGTTAATTCTAGTATGTTGAATGCAAACCTTGTAATACTATGTTAATTCTAGTATGTGGAATGCAAACCTTGTAATACTATGTTAATTCTAGTATGTTGAATGCAAACCTTGTAATACTATGTTAATTCTAGTATGTTGAATGCAAACCTTGTAATACTATGTTAATTCTAGTATGTTGAATACAAACCTTGTAATACTATGTTAATTCTACCTTGTAATACTATGTTAAATCTAGTATGTTGAATGCAAACCTTGTAATACTATGTTAATTCTAGTATGTTGAATGCAAACCTTGTAATTCTATGTTAATTCTAGTATGTTGAATGCAAACCTTGTAATACTATGTTAATTCTAGTATGTTGAATACAAACCTTGTAATACTATGTTAATTCTAGTATGTTGAATGCAAACCTTGTAATACTATGTTAATTCTAGTATGTTGAATGCAAACCTTGTAATACTATGTTAATTCTAGTATGTTGAATGCAAACCTTGTAATACTATGTTAATTCTAGTATGTTGAATGCAAACCTTGTAATACTATGTTAATTCTAGTATGTTGAATGCAAACCTTGTAATACTATGTTAATTCTAGTATGTTGAATGCAAACCTTGTAATACTATGTTAATTCTAGTATGTTGAATGCAAACCTTGTAATACTATGTTAATTCTAGTATGTTGAATGCAAACCTTGTAATACTATGTTAATTCTAGTATGTTGAATGCAAACCTTGTAATACTATGTTAATTCTAGTATGTTGAATGCAAACCTTGTAATACTATGTTAATTCTAGTATGTTGAATGCAAACCTTGTAATACTATGTTAATTCTAGTATGTTGAATGCAAACCTTGTAATACTATGTTATGTTAATTCTAGTATGTTGAATGCAAACCTTGTAATACTATGTTAATTCTAGTATGTTGAATGCAAACCTTGTAATACTATGTTAATTCTAGTATGTTGAATGCAAACCTTGTAATTCTATGTTAATTCTAGTATGTTGAATGCAAACCTTGTAATTCTATGTTAATTCTAGTATGTTGAATGCAAACCTTGTAATTCTATGTTAATTCTAGTATGTTGAATGCAAACCTTGTAATACTATGTTAATTCTAGTATGTTGAATGCAAACCTTGTAATACTATGTTAATTCTAGTATGTTGAATGCAAACCTTGTAATACTATGTTAATTCTAGTATGTTGAATGCAAACCTTGTAATTCTATGTTAATTCTAGTATGTTGAATGCAAACCTTGTAATACTATGTTAATTCTAGTATGTTGAATGCAAACCTTGTAATACTATGTTAATTCTAGTATGTTGAATGCAAACCTTGTAATTCTATGTTAAATCTAGTATTTTGAATACAAACCTTGTAATACTATGTTAATTCTAGTATGTTGAATGCAAACCTTGTAATACTATGTTAATTCTAGTATGTTGAATGCAAACCTTGTAATACTATGTTAATTCTAGTATGTTGAATGCAAACCTTGTAATTCTATGTTAATTCTAGTATGTTGAATGCAAACCTTGTAATACTATGTTAATTCTAGTATGTTGAATGCAAACCTTGTAATACTATGTTAATTCTAGTATGTTGAATGCAAACCTTGTAATTCTATGTTAAATCTAGTATGTTGAATGCAAACCTTGTAATACCATGTTAATTCTAGTATGTTGAATGCAAACCTTGTAATACCATGTTAAATCTAGTATGTTGAATGCAAACCTTGTAATTCTATGTTAAATCTAGTATTTTGAGACTTGAACCTCATGACTTAAATAAAGGCAACAGTAGTATACCGCTGTTCAAAACTCATAAATCCATGGACAAAAAAAAAAAAAATTCGGGGTATCAAACTAAAACAGAGGAAAACGCATTAAATATAAGAGGAGAACAACGACACAAGACTAAAATGTAACACACACAGAAACGGACCAAGCATCAGACAAAATCCCACGAGAATAACAAATATAACATCAAAAACAGACAAAATCCCACGAGAATAACAAAAACAAAAACAAAGCTTTGAAAACTTTTTAAAATTATGTTATTTAGTTCATTATTAAAAGTGAAATGTCAGATATTGTGTGATCATTAATAGAAGCTATAAATCTGATGTCAGACTAAAATCTTGGCATCAAGATCAATATGGTAGATACAAGTAATTAACACAATCTTGATCGTTGATTAACGTAGAGTGTAATGAACCATCTGATTAAATTGAAATTTGTGAGAAAAACGTTAATATAATCATGGAAGCAATATTACTTCCATGATATAATGTATAACAACTACCATGCAAGGCTGTTAGTCGATGCATGGAAGTAATATTTACTTCCATGGTCGATGTCAAGTTTGTTATATGTATCAGCTGTTTTCCTAACCACGTTTTGTTGTTTAACTTCCGAATAGATGATTTACACACATAAATATATGTTTTCTGTAAAGTTAATTATATTTTCATTTACATCAATGCTATTAACTATTTGTGGGATGAGCAACAATTGAGATAAACACCAATAAGTTATAACCTTGTTCTTCTGATGTTCAATTTTACGCTTTTTCTTATTTGACCTTTAATTTTGTTTTCCCAAAATAAACAAAAAGCAATTGTCAAATTCTATAACTCGTATATTCAATAGAGCAACCAAATATTCAAACAAAAATAAAAAAAACAAACAAATTTAACAGAAGTAATATACAGACTACAGAAGATTGAAATGTCTACGATTTTAGTATGTCTACGACACCTACAATACCAACAATGCTCATAGAACGCCTTTACCAGCAAAGTTATTGCAAAGAGGACTTACAATTCAAATGAAACCTTACATTTACGGGTAAATTTTGATGCCCAGGGGCCGGGTTACTTATTATAATACGATTTAGTTCAATATCAACAGGGCCGGATAATCGCGAAAGATTGTCATAATGTAGTCTTTCGTCGTGTTTCTCTGGCAATAGTAGGAATCATTAAGGTATTGCCGACTTCTCTGGCAATAGTAGGAATCATTAAGGTATTGTCGACTTTTAAGATTTAAGATTGTAGTAAAGCGTTTCTCTGGCAATAGTAGGAATCATTAAGGTATTGCCGACTTTTAAGATTTAAGATTGTTATAAAGCGTTTCTCTGGCAATAGTAGGAATCATAAAGGTATTGTCGACTTTTAAGATTTAAGATTGTAATAAAGCGTTTCTCTGGCAATCGTAGGAATCATTAAGGTATTGCCGACTTTTAAGATTTAAGATTGTAATAAAGCGTTTCTCTGGCAATAGTAGGAATCATAAAGGTATTGTCGACTTTTAAGATTTAAGATTGTAATAAAGCGTTTCTCTGGCAATAGTAGGAATCATTAAGGTATTGTCGATCGTCGTGTTTCTCTGGCAATAGTAGGAATCATTAAGGTATTGCCGACTTTGAAGATTTAGGATTGTAATAACGCGTTTCTCTGGCAATAGTAGGAATCATTAAGGTATTGTCGACTTTTAAGATTTAAGATTGTAATAAAGCGTTTCTCTGGCAATAGTAGGAATCATTAAGGTATTGTCGATCGTCGTGTTTCTCTGGCAATAGTAGGAATCATTAAGGTATTGTCGACTTTTAAGATTTCAGATTGTAATAAAGCGTTTCTCTGGCAATAGTAGGAATCATTAAGGTATTGTCGATCGTCGTGTTTCTCTGGCAATAGTAGGAATCATTAAGGTATTGCCGACTTTTAAGATTTAAGATTGTAATAAAGCGTTTCTCTGGCAATAGTAGGAATCATTAAGGTATTGCCGACTTTTAAGATTTAAGATTGTAATAAAGCGTTTCTCTGGCAATAGTAGGAATCATTAAGGTATTGCCGACTTTTAAGATTTAAGATTGTAATAAAGCGTTTCTCTGGCAATAGTAGGAATCATTAAGGTATTGCCGACTTTTAAGATTTAAGATTGTAGTAAAGCGTTTCTCTGGCAATAGTAGGAATCATTAAGGTATTGTCGACTTCTCTGGCAATAGTAGGAATCATTAAGGTATTGCCGACTTTTAAGATTTAAGATTGTAATAAAGCGTTTCTCTGGCAATAGTAGGAATCATTAAGGTATTGTCGACTTTTAAGATTTAAGATTGTAATAAAGCGTTTCTCTGACAATAGTAGGAATCATTAAGGTATTGTCGACTTCTCTGGCAATAGTAGGAATCATTAAGGTATTGCCGACTTTTAAGATTTAAGATTGTAATAAAGCGTTTCTCTGGCAATAGTAGGAATCATTAAGGTATTGTCGACTTTTAAGATTTAAGATTGTAATAAAGCGTTTCTCTGACAATAGTAGGAATCATTAAGGTATTGCCGATCGTCGTGTTTCTCTAGCAATAGTAGGAATCATTAAGGTATTGCCGACTTTCAAGATTTAAGATTGTAGAAAAGCGTTTCTCTGGCAATAGTAGGAATCATTAAGGTATTGTCGATCGTCGTGTTTCTCTGGCAATAGTAGGAATCATAAAGATATTGTCGACTTTTAAGATTTAAGATTGTAGTAAAGCGTTTCTCTGGCAATAGTAGAAATCATTAAGGTATTGCCGACTTTTAAGATTTAAGATTGTAATAAAGCGTTTCTTTGGCAATAGTAGGAATCATTAAGGTATTGCCGACTTTTAAGATTTAAGATTGTAGTAAAGCGTTTCTCTGGCAATAGTAGGAATCATTAAGGTATTGTCGACTTTTAAGATTTAAGATTGTAATAAAGTGTTTCTTTGGCAATAGTAGGAATCATTAAGGTATTGTCGACTTTTAAGATTTAAGATTGTAATAAAGCGTTTCTCTGGCAATAGTAGGAATCATTAAGGTATTGTCGATCGTCGTGTTTCTCTGGCAATAGTAGGAATCATTAAGGTATTGCCGACTTTTAAGATTTAAGATTGTAATAAAGCGTTTCGCTGGCAATAGTAGGAATCATTAAGGTATTGCCGATCGTCGTGTTTCTCTGGCAATAGTAGGAATCATTAAGGTATTGCCGATCGTCGTGTTCTCTGGCAATAGTAGTAATCATTAAGGTATTGCCGACTTCTCTGGCAATAGTAGGAATCATTAAGGTATTGCCGACTTTTAAGATTTAAGATTGTAATAAAGCACTTATCCCATTCGCAGGCTATTTATTTACTTTTCTTACATGTTTGAGAACTCTGCACGTGTATGCTTTTGAAACTGCAGCATGTGGTTTTATAAACAGAAACATCAAACACGTACGACAACCTATGGACGAGTGTCTCACATAGTTGGATTCCAGTTTGGTAGGTATTTTCAGAGAGAACCTTTTTGAAGTTTACGGGACAGGTTTAATGGTTGACTAACCAGTATAATGTCATGAACAGTCTAATGTGGCTGTTTTGGTCAGGTAATGTCAAAAACAGGGAAATAAATCGTTATAAGTAATGCCAAGGCAACAAAGAAATTCTGAAACAACTAGAACATTGGGGGTGTCACCATACATAAATCAAAGTTAACGGTCAAGATAATACTCACTTTTAGCTCCGAGACAATAAAGTATTTACTTCAAGCTTTCTTTTAAAAATCATTTTGATTTTTAGTGATTCAGTCCCGATGGGCAAGGACGTCTTTCTCTTAAATTCGATAACAATCATAATTTTATTACACCGAAGTCTTGTAATATTGAGAATATCCTAATAATGAGAAAATATGCAATGCTCACGTAACATTTCCAATCAAATGCAGTTTTCGTGAACAGTATTGAAAAGGATATTAGCATAATAACTAAGGCTTCAGAAACGAATGACAGATGTAAAACTGATCTTACATGTTGATTTCGTGCATGATAAAGTTTGAAGACAAGTTAATAGTATAAAATACAATAATCATGAAAATTTTCAAATGATGTATGGTACCAAAATGACTTGGGATTACTTAAGACGAAGATCAATGATGGTGCGGTACCACTGGGAGATGATTATTGAAATGTTCTTAATACGTATGGCGATAATTCTAATACATGATGTGTGTCTTTGTTATAATCATATGGTCTTAAAACGAATAAAGACATTGATGCATTTAAATGTCTGAGTGATTTTCTAAATCACGACGACTTAAAGAAAATAATCTTGTTTATCTATGTTCGTGGTAGAAACTAGCATTGATTTATACAGGTACATGTATGTTCGGAAACTTAATAAAATATACTATTATATAATGATACATAGTTAACATTATATATATATAGACGAAGACTTCATAAGTTTGTACAAGTGGTGTCTGATCATTGATCAATAATATGATATATTTTTACTAATGTACCCCTTCACAATGTTCTTTACAGCTTGTAAGTAAATCAATTTGTAAAAAGATATAAGATAGAACTAAAACATAAAACCAATAAAAAAGTAAATCTTTATTTGGACGCAAACAACAGTCTCACCTTTGCATAACAACAAACAATATGCAACATGGAATGTAACCATCTTGATAAATATGACCTGTTGACAATGTACAAATATAAAATGTTTAATACAAGTTCATGTAAAGCAATGAAAATGTCACCATTCGACAGTTATTATAATATATATTTACATTAACACCATGTAAGGCGATAAATAATGTATTTACTTTGACTCCCCAAAAAGGAATCGCAATGCTATACACAGTACAATGCAATATACATGTAAAACAGAGAAAATTCATTGGTTAATTGCTATTTTAAATTTCAACCATCAACGTATAGCCTTGAAAATACTTTTTGAATTTACTTCAAGAGTCTTAAATTATGCACACATAAAATTTCGAAATTCTAAAATATTTCCAATAAATCAGGCTGTTATTTATTGCAACACTTGTCTCTTGGTGATACGGTCGATATAATTATGTCAAGTTTTACAAATTATTGGAATATCCATGAACATTTATTATAATTTGATTAAATGCTCAAACATTTGACTGAGGCATGTTATTGACAGGACGTACAATGTAGATCAGCAATTTACTGTGAATTTTAGAAAACATTGGAAGACATTTTGAAAATAATAAAAGCGATAAAACGAAAACAATGGAAACTAGTCTTTTCTTCTTAATATAATGTTGAATAACCGTAATATTTATATCATAAAAAAATTGAGAAAATACGCAATACCTTGCACTAATTATCACATTGCTTTGTTTTTGATTTTTTATGGGGTGTGAGGGGTGTCAATCCAACTTCTGGAACTAGCTATAGTTAGCAGTGGAAATGCTTTAAATTTCCTGGAATACATATGCGGCCAATTTTCATAAAATAATAATTTCTTAAATATTTGAAGGCAGCGTATTTTACGTCTGTCAAATGTTCAGTCTGAATTTTATAATATTGTGTGTACATGTATAAAACGTTCCTTTATGAAATATTAAATTTGAAACTAACTTAATTTTTTTCTGTCAAGACGTTTTGAATGTATACAACTTTCCTTCTAACACAAAAAGCACAATTTTATCTTACCGAACCCGGATTCCTTTTTTGCTCCTTTAGTTAGGAGATGTTACAAATATTAAGAGGTTAATATATTATGTAGTGATGGACTGTATTGTGAATACATAATTTCAAAAATGTCTTACAAAATAACTTGCTTAAAGCGAAACATTTTTCTGATTGACATTGAGGGCAAGCTGTATCGTGGCAGCGGAACACTTTTTTGACCAAGGTATGTGCAATGTAGTGGGAACACAAAAATTTGTGGGCAAGAACATTTTATTTATGCTTATCAAAATAGGTTAGACAAGATGAAACAAGATAGACTCATAAGTGGTCGGGACACTGTTTGGCACCCACCCCACTCCCGCTTTTTAAGTAACACCCCATTGATCACTAGAACTAAACATGGTATAATTTCATTTGTTTCCGGAAAAACCATTATCAATACAAATTAAAGGTATTTTCAAGACTTCAAGTATAGAAAGCCAAAAATGAAAAATGTTCGAGAGCATTAAACTCAAAACTTCTAAAGAGAACAGTAAAATGTCAACGGTCAGTTTTACCTGAGAAAATTGTGATTCAAAGATATTTATCTGTTTTTCTTGTTTGACATGCCACACATGGATAACATTTTTGTCATTTTATTCGTAAATGTACCTTCAGTAGTAGATGTAAAAAACACCGAACATTTGAACGTAATACTGGAATCTGACCTATTTAACCAACACCTGTGTCTTCCTTGAAAGGCACTTAAATAAGTGATCATCGTTAAGGTTTTAATACTCCTTTCAAATTATTTGAATGTAAATACTATGTAACTCGTCAAACTTTTAATTTTCAGGCACTTGAGATAGTTTATGTGGGCGCGCTCCAATTCTTTCTAGACTAGACTGTTTTTTCATTTTAGTATTGGGTGAGTCTAATGGCGGAGGTGTTCCTGGCCTGGAGGGTTTCCGTCGTCTAAACATTTCATCTGGCGAGGTATATGCTCTTTGCCTTGGCATTGGCTCGATTTCATCGAAATCGTCTACTTCCTCGATAAAAATTGTTGGAAGTTGGAATTTTTTTAAAGGATTTTCGGGCTTTTTTGCCGACGATTCGGAATACGCACGTGGTCGCATATTCTCAGATTCAACAAAATCCCCCGTTAATGTGTTATGTTTATCCATTTTGTACACGCACAGTAAGAAATCCTTGAACGGATGTACTTGAAATATGTATATTACTATTACTCCAAATCACTATCCCATTAAAGCATTTCCAAATACCATATAATTTCCAATGCTATAGCGAAGACTTTTACGAATATATTTACAATCTGCACCAGACAACACTAATCCCAAACAATCTCTCGAAAAATACAAGAATAATGAATTGTGTAATGTCCAATCCTTCGTATGATTGTGTAATATTTGTCACTTGACCAGATAATTCTCAGATATAGATAGTTCTCAGATTTATTTATATTCGTGTGATGCTCATATAGTTATCATATTTATTTATAATTTAACGGATGACAGTTTCTCACATGAATAAACATCCAATTGAACTAAAATGAAATATGTAAATTTAACTTACCGCTGTATACAATTTGTTGCGTCATAAACAATAAATGAAAAGCGAAATGTTTACACTTGTTACACGTTATTACTCCGGTTATATATATATAATCCATATCCCTTTAAAAGTTGTGTACTATTTAGTTAAAAGCTGATCCTTTTCAAATGAAGTCTTAATCTGAGACTGCAGTCACTTCACGTAATAAATGATTACACCTGCATCATTTATAAAATTTGAAAACATCTGTCGCATCACCAGTTTTTATTATCGAATAAATGTAGAAATAATCAAGTTTTACATTCTTTCGCAATCACTGTATATAACGGCTGTTCACTGAAATAACAAAATGTACAACTCTGCACAAACACTTGTTTACTGGTCAGCAATAAAGGTTAAATGTCACAAGGTCAATCTTGTTTGAAAAAGGTGATAATTTCTACATTCGTCATTAAAGATGGCAGGTGATAAAATGTTTACAAATGATGAATATTGATAATATTTCCCTTTAGGCAAACACTACGACCCTCATAAGTAATTATGCGATCCCTGATTGACATTCTACTTATGATTTCGTCACATTTGACCAGATATTAACATACCATGGATTTTGAAAGTAATCACTTATTGTGACTGAATGTCTACCATTCAAACGAGACGAATGTTTAAACTGTGTATTAAAAATCTTAATCCCTTTCTTTCTAATTGTGTGTTGTATAAAGTCCGTTTCTAAAGGTCACTCTACATTAATCGCCTTCGTATTTTTATCTTATTTTTCTGTGGTTTAACTTAGTTCTACACTATGAATGAATTGCTGTTTCTGTTTTCTCGTGAACATCTCGTTTCAAATAAAACTAATAATTAAATAACGATAACACGCACTAAAATGTAATACTTTTTCCCGCCTGTTTCCGACTATATGTCGCATTCTGTCGATCACATCCTCTTAAATCAAAACATGGCGTATTTCAATTGAAACAAAACGCCAATATATCCATTAATTATTCTTTTCTACTCCTCATAGTTTCCTCTTGAAATATCAAAAAAATTGTAAAGACAGTTTTTACAACTGAGATATAAATGTATCATATATATTTATTACTTTGTATAATCATATAACATCACACTTTGCCTATTTTACATTCAACAGATGAATAGCAGTAAATATCAACACCGATCAAGTTGTATAGCAATCATATTATCAATATCTGTAAATCTATATCTCTAGTTTTTGATGCAATTACCAGAATCTCCTAATAACACTTAAATATTATATTACCAGATGTATATAAACACAGATATTGATGTATTATATTAAAATCTGGCAAATGGATTATTATACATAGGAAATTGAAAACATAATCATTTGTGTAAATACAAGGTTCCTAGTCATTCTTTCCTAGTACATACATTAATTTTTATAAACATATTAAAATCAAAACAGTATCCACAAATAATTGTTATTGTTAATTATGAAAAAAAACCATTTTCTGTCTGCCACTTTGTTGCTCTCCAAACATCTGTGATTGACAAGATAATGTCTACTCTAACTATCTATATAGTTATATGGAAGAAGTCAATTGTCTTCGTATTTCTTCTGTGAAAAGCACTTATAGTTTTTTATATGGAACTTATCATAGAGGATAAGTAGCGGTTATGGTCAACGGTTAACCTTGAGGTTTTATTTATTAAAGACCAAAACATGTTTTAATGAACTTTCCTTATGATATGTACGTTTCATTACCGACTGAATAATGTTTAATGCAACCCTTGATCGGATTGTACAGTTCATGATTAAGCAAATCAGATATAAATTATAAATGTGTGATATAAGAGGTTTTTTTTGTGAACTGCTTTAAAAGAGTACCGAGAGACAATTTCAAGATTTAGCCGGTTATCATTAATTAACTGGAGGTGCGAAGGAATTGGTATATTCTAGAGTAACTGCCTGTTATACAGGTCGGGACCACTACCTTATATGGAAATGCATAAATTAGCATACTTATGTTCTCGCACATGTAATTGTTTATTTACATGTGACGCAATTTATTTTTACCTAGGTTTTTGACCAATCCACTAAAGGAGTCACAATGCATGATGGACTACTACGTGTTTACAATCAACCAAGAACACGTGTTATTTACTGAAATACAACACATTTTTTCGTGCAATGCGGGATTCACAATTTCGCTTAGTTTTTCATTTTGTGTATCCTCATTTATAGTTCGTGATATAAAGTATTACTTCCATGCTCAGATTAACGAAGAGTTGTTTCTATGCGAAGAAAAAAAGGTTTGAATTACCCGATATATAGCCATTAACATGTTTGATGATGGCACATATATTTCATGTATTTGTCAACCAGAAGCAACGAAATAACAGCGAAAAAACACAATTACCCATGAGACAAACTTACTGGTGTAAAGTAAGCCGTCGATAACAGCCGGTGCTGATATTCAAGAGTACAGCAATGTTCGTATAGATAATTAAAGGCAAATGTGGGATCCTTGAATTTGTGTTCGTAAAAAAGGCGAAGAAATATTTACATATATGGCAGTGTTAACAAAATCTATAAGTATTTTTGTTGGTCACATTTCAGTATATGGGACTTCCAAACTGTTCCCTTTTTTTAAGGTAGTGAAGTCAGCAACTATAGTTTCAGTTTGTTTGTTTTTTAACGGGCTCGGACATTTGCCAAACTGAATAAAATCATTACAGCTGATTTCTTAAACCTGCGAAGTAAAACTTTGGTTGACTTGCTTGCTTTGTTTGTATAGTTGTTTATACAAGCTTTGAAAATAAGATTGACATCTTTAAACAATATATATATATATATATATATATATATATATATATATATATATATATATATATATATATATAGGCATAGTTAAACTTGTATATTTTATATTTTGACCAATATACAAACAAAGCAAGCAAGCTAACTAAAGTTTTGCTCCATATGCATTAGGAAATAAGATGTAATGATTTTATCAATATGTATGTGCGACAAGGTGGAAAATTTGATATGTTTTGTGAAAATTGCAGCGTTGGATCTATAATAAAAAAGAAGATGTCGTATGATTGCCAATGAGACAGCTGTCCACAAGAGACCAAAATGACACAGAAAACATTTATAGATCACCGTAAAGCCTTCAACAATGAGCAAAGCCCATACCGCATAGTCAGCTATAAAAGTCCCCGATATGACAATGTAAAACAATTCAAACGAGAAAACTAACGCCTTAATTATATTAAAAAAAAATGAACGAAAAACAAATATGTAACACATAAACAAACGACAACCACTGAAATACAGGCTCCTATACAATATATTTTGTTTTGATGGGATAGATTTCTTGTCCTTTTATATATTTAATTGGGCCGTTTTTTGTTTTTTTTTGGATTGTTTTACACAAGTAATTTTGGGGTCATTAATAGCTTACTTTTCAGCATTGGACCTATGACTGCTTACTTTACTAAATTATGTCTTTGTTGGAAAGATGTCTTATTTGGCACTCATACCTCATCTTCTTATTTCTATATACAAAGCACGTTTTAGAAAGAAAAAAAATAGGTAATATGGCACCCACTATGATCCAGAGACTTTTAATATTGGAGATATTTTACATATGTCAACAGGACAGCAGCCGAACGATAAAAAAAACCTCTGAGGTATATTTTGTGATAAAATTAGCAACAAACGGATATTATCGATGGATGAAACTATAAAAAATGTATTGAGCTATATACCGTACCCGCTCAGTGGCGGATCCAGGGAGGGGGGGGGGGGTTCTGGGGGATGGACCCCCTTTTTTTGTACGATCAGTGCATTTGGATGGGGACATGTAGTTGGAACCCCCTCCCCTTTTGTCCAGGGTTAGGAACCCCCCTTTTTAAAATGGCTGGACCCGCCCCTGCCGCTTTCATAACACTTCTTTTTAGCATACTGAATATTATGATGTTCTTACTATTAGTTCAGGTCCTGATAAAAAAAAAATACACATTCAGTACAGAAAGAAGTGTTTCAATGAAAGTTTCGTGTTTTTCTAGGCAGAAATGATTTTGCAATGACATTATACAGGTTTAAAAGAGCTCAAATGATTTTCTTACTGGACAGTGGTCACTTCATTGGACATTTCACTGTCATGTCGTTAAATTAATGCAGGTTCAATTCATAACAATGCACAAAACCGGTTCAACTACTTTTGCAAGGCGAAAAAGAAAGTCGAATCGTGAAGCCAATAAACAATATGTTTTTAATCTGAGCATGCAAATTGAAGATTACGTTATATATTTTACATTAAATATATTTGCAGAATAAAAACTTTGGTAATGAGAGTCCCAGACAATATATTAATTGACTGTTTTCCCACTAATTCCACGTGTTTTAAGTAGTAGTTTACTCGTAGTAGCCCACAATGCATTGTAGTTCATTGAGTCGATTGGTCATTTTTTCAAGGCCATATTGGCCTTGTGTTTTGGAAATTACTATGCAAATATATTCTGACGTCAGAAAATCTAGAGTTCTCGACCTGTTATAAATGTACCTAGAATATCAAACTCATCTCATTATTATATACCGACGCAAACAATGCCTCCAGAGAGCGCGCGGGAGTTGGCTGAATTTAAAACGGGTGCTTTGTTGCTTCGCCATTAATCGCATGTTATTTTTCAAACAGTAGGCTCTTCATAGCTTGTTGTTCGGTGTGAGTTAAGGCTCAGAGGTAAGGCTCCATGTTGAAGGCCATACTTTGGTTTACTTTTAAAAATTGTGACTTAGATGGAGAGTTGTCTCATTGGCACTAATACCATATCTTCTTATATATAAAGTTATCTTTAATGTGTTTATACACTGGCAACTATCAACTTATTCACTCGTGTTGTTGACTGTTGAATTTGAGTTTTTAGTTGTACTTCTTCATCACATTGTTTAAGTGGGAATTAAGTGATTTATTAATAAAGCCAAATAAAGACGGACGTATGGCTGTTAAGCGTACAGTATAAACAATAAATTCTTGTATACTGATAAAATGGCATACGTATAATGTAGACACCATATATTCATAGCTATTTTTAAATGAATAAACAGGAAGACTTAGACAATATGGAAGATGAAATCATCTTGTTCTTCAGATTAAAATGGTGATTTGTATCAACATCTCACCTAGCATCTCACTAGTTCTTAAAGATATAAGATATGAATAAGAGACTTTCAGAATAAAAACTATTATTAGTTACTACTCTTGTTTTGAAGAAAATAAGGAATAAAAACAACATCAAGAACTGGACATACACATCAACTGTTTTCAAATGTAACTGTTTTCTGAAGCCATTTAAAAACATCTGTACATTCCAGTGATAGTAGGTTCTTAATATTTAAGACTTGATCACTGAAATATACCATCATAAACGAGATATTGCATTAATGGCACATATTGAACGCTCTAACATTAACTGCGAAATATTTATTCATTTTTGTACTAATATGTCTAAATTCCTAAATATTTTAATCGTATGCTAGTGCAGTGTGCTAGTGGCCTGATATGATATATACTTGGCCTGTAAATTATATATGTGGCTCGATCTTTCCTGACTCGTATAGAATGTACAGATCCAGTATATATCGTATTAGGTCACTAGCACACTGCACTGTGTAACTAACAATATTGGACTGCTATAATGAGTTTTTTACGCTAGTGTTCGTGGGTCACAATGTCAAATGAATGAATATAATTTTTTTTTTACAGTTTTATTATTGTTTAATGATGATCCACAAATAGAGATACTATAAACATGCCATAAACGAACTATTTTAATAACACCAGTTGTCAGCTGTTTGCATATTTTAGATAGACATTCACATAGTCATGCATACATGTAAGAGTAGGGACTCGTTGTATTAAAGCATACATGTACAATGTAAGATTAGGGAGTAGTTGTATGAAAGTTTCTCACACCTTCCCTATTTTGTCCAAAAAAATGAATTTGAAAAAAAAAGATGTTGAACTATATTCATTATAAAAAGTTTAAAAACACTATACCAGCATGGTACAAAAAATTTCAACATTAATCTATTTAATTGAACACTATATTCCTTAACAAAAAAAAAACAGTAACTATCAGAGAACGACTGGTAAAGTACATGTATGTTATAAAAATATTACGTCAGCATTGCATATGTAAAAAAAAGTAGACCGGTATTTTTATTTGGAAAAGGGGGGGGGGGGTATACATGATCAAATTATTTGAATTCCTTAGTTTGATCAATAGTATTTTCTAGTGTGTAGCAACCAGATTTGTAGTTAATGGTATAAATAATTGCCTCAATCACAATTTAACCTTCAGCGAATTATATAAAATATTTAAAAAATGAATGAAAGGGTTACATTTTTCAGTTTGTTGACATCAAATTAATGAATTAGGTACATGATGGTACATGATGTTTTGCTCGAAGATACTGACCTGTACTTTCACTGACGTCATATATGGCTACAGACTTTGTTTAAAAAATGAATGTAAAGGTAAATAAGGTTTTTTTTTGATATGATGAATCGTTCTTTAAGCTTTTATTTCACGTTTTTCCAACTTTATTATTGTTTTGATTCTTTATTCAACAACAAGCCAATTGGGTTCATTCAAAGTTCGCTTAGAGAAACGTTTTGGAAACCAGAGTCAAAGTTACATTGTAATTCAGATTTCTTTTAATGTATTACAGTTTAGTTTAAACATATTTTATTGTTTAAATAAACAATATGATTGGATACAAGTTATAACAATTTAAAATATTCCTCTCCAAATAAGTACAAAATACAAAATTTCAAGATGACAGCAATTATTATTACAGTTTTGTAATGTTCCCGGAGTTTTGTCATTCGTTATCCCCAATCACCATCTTACAGAATTTCTGTCTTATTTTAAGAAAAGGCACACTACTGTTATATGTAAAACAGAAACAATCACATTGCCCTTTGAAACGTAATTATCAAAAACAATTTTTGAGAAGCGTAACCATCCAACTTTTTACTGTCCTGACAAAGCTTTAACCCTCAGCTTTAGCCTGGCGCCATTTTAATTAAATGTTTTCGTTATATCCGCTTAAAAATCATTCAGTTTTTACAGTTTCGGCACGTGCACCTTACTTTCAAAGAGAAATTATTTAAAGTGACAGGTCTTGTTGGCTATTACATGACTTTACTGTCTTACAATTAATTATCAACTAATCGATAGAAACTAAATAGCGATCACTTACTGGCTGTAAGAACTTAAAGTTCAATCGATGATAGTTGTTTACGTGGTGCTCTATGCCAATTTCACCTGATGAAGTACTGATGATTTTCTAATGCGTTTAATAGTTTACATATTCTGACAAACACTTATGCACAATTATAAACAGGTGGTGTATCTGAATGTATTGAAGCTAAACTTGATGTGATATATATCGGTATCATTGACGTTTAGTGTTGTTCATAATTTAAACGAAACTTTAATTTTCATTGCTGTTGATAAAATTCCTTGACCTTATCAATCTTCTGTTTGAGATATTTCATTTTTCAAAAGATTATTTATAAGTTATCTGCCATTGTAACTGTATAATTTCCAATAATTTCACCATGGAAATTCAGTGTAGATCTACATCTTAACTTCAACATTTTCGTTCTTAGTTATTGTCAGTTAAAGATTGATAAGGTTGTGCTCTAATCTAAACAGGAAATCAGTCATAAGTGTCAGCTATAGTCTTATATCCCTCGTCCTTACTGTTCCTTACTGTTGCATTATAAATGGGACATAAGAATTTGTTCTCTGAAAATCTCTAAAGGGCTGGTGCACGCATACATTATGTACACTTATTTGTCGTGTAGTTTCTACTTTATACGATGCCATTTCAGAGTTAATGATGTTAATACACAGACAAGTTACCAATGAAGGACTCACTTTATAAAATTTAATTTAAGAACTTAAGACGAAACAGATCAGTTGTTTAATGAGAAGACATAAACTATGGATGCGTGATTCAAAAACCATAAGTGGAAGAAAAACAGACAACACCATAAGATAACAACGACACATTGAACAAAACGAACCACGCCAAAAAATGTTGGGATATTAGTTGCCTCGGATTGACTGACATTTCTTTTCCTGCTATTAGCACCTGTCGTAATACTCAAGGCAAGTCATATATCGTGATTTTACAAACGAGGAAAAGATCAAAAGATGAGATTGCGGCTTTGTTGGACATATCATTGATCATCTTTGGCAAATGTATTCCATAATAGTTATTCAAATCATAATGGTTTCCGTAGCACAAGAAGAGGAACAACGGTTTAAAATCCATCATAGTCAATCATAGTGGTAGCAACACATACATATACAAAATGGGGATTTTATATCTTTAATTCAATGGTCTCGGTACAGCTTTTACCTTAAAGTTTGTAATAGTAAGGTCTATTGTGTTTCGTATTAAAGCAAGTTTTTCAAATTCGGATTTTTTGCTTCCAAAACATTTTTGCCTTTGTAAAATGTATGAGACCGCTCCTGTTAGTTTGGATACAAGTCGGCATTCAGATGGCTTCGACATTGGTAAATATTTTACAAACACTTAAACTACGTCTAATCAAATAAATCTCGTTTCGTATATTAAAGATAAGAGTCCAAATAAAGTACGAAAGTAGAGAGCATAAGAGATGTAAATAGTTAAATTATAAATATGACTATACCAATAATATTTCAAGTGCTTCTTGTACGGTTAATATCCTTGAAGTATCTTATATTTTTGTTTGAGTTGTCCATATGTGAACTTTTGAGAATTCTTTGCATAACAATTTTTCCAAGGCCAGTCAATCAATACACTTATTTTCCCTTTCTTTTTTTAATCATTCAAGGTCGACACAATTTGAACCATTTATTTAATTCACCTATAATTGTTAACCTATGTCTATTTCCTAATATGCATACAGTATTTGTCATTGGACGTCAACATTTCATTTCCTGCAATGAGGTTATATTTAGCTTTTATACTTTGTTTGCTTTTAACGTTCAAGAATTGATGTAAAGAAAGAACAAATCTGATACATTTTGTTTTGACTGCAAATAATCTATAAGGGCTTAGGACACATGCAATTATCAAACGTGTTGTTTTCATTTTTTTTCTATACGTACGTGGTATCGTCAGTGGTTGTCTGTACCTACATTGTATTTTGATATGAGCGTCGCTGATGAGTCTTATGTAGACGAAACGCGCGTCTGGCGTACTAAATTATAATCCTGGTACCTTTGATAACAATTGTACTGTTTTTTTGTCCTCGAGGAAGCTTTCATTCCAAGTATGTTGATGACAGGTAATTTAAACCGAGAAGGAGAGCGACTATTAAATTAGTATCAATAATATGAAGCTATTAAAACAGTGGTATATTTGGTTATGGTGCCCTCGGAGGAACTGAACCAGGAGTTCAAGTGTATCTTGTTTTAGACTTTTACTGTGCACTATATCACAACTTACCAAAACACATAACTTTGTATAAGCGAAAACTATTTATAGTATTCATTTTGCTGATGTGAACATTTACAAGTGCATTTGTATATATTTCAGAAATATGTTGTACGTGTACGTATACAATTTGTTTTTCTGGACAAGGTCAATGTTTTAAACCTTAAGTTAACTTGTTTTTGTATCGAACAAAACAAGTCGTCCTAATACTAGAATTATCAGGTTAATTTAATTGGGCTTTGTTGGCAGGTGGTTGTTTTCTTGTCTCACAACTCTATAGCATGATAGTAGTTGAAAATATACGCACACAACATCTAATGAATTCCATCAGGACTTTATATCAAATAGTGTTGTGATGATTTTGTCAACCGTATCCTTCTCACAATCAATTTTCTATCACAGTTTTGTCATTTATTTACTATTAAAGATACAAGTTGTTGATAATAGATCATAATTACACGTTTGATCATCACTAATTTATCTTTATCCGTTGGTGAGAATATTAAATAATGCATTTCTAGGAGTGTAAGGGTTTTTGATTAACATTTTTCCAAAACCATTTGTAATGTCAAAGTCTTAAAATATATTTGGCTTTATCAATAACAAGTACTATATTTCAAAAAGATTTATAGGTGGTATAGTTCTATAAAACCAT
This sequence comes from Mytilus edulis, assembly GCF_963676685.1. NCBI lineage: Eukaryota > Metazoa > Mollusca > Bivalvia > Mytilida > Mytilidae > Mytilus > Mytilus edulis. Next base: position 94,171,064 of record NC_092347.1, read on the forward strand.
GACTAGACTCAGGCCAAGTAATAGTTAATTTAGGCAACAATAGTTTACCGCGGTTAAAATCTAAAAATTACATATAATAAGACAACGCAATACTGTATGAAATAACATGAACTCCTGCATGAACTCCAACCGGATACCAGTCATACGATGGGATGACTATCCTGGTATCACTATCCTGGTATCTTGATATTTACAAGCGAGAAACCATACCGCTGATGAGTTGAGACTCAGATATATCGTATAGGCGACTGTAAAAACTCAGTTTCAGTCGTTCTTCCTTATAATGAACTCAATTGGAGTCGTGTTTGTGTATTGAGCATACTTCCCTCAATGAAGTCCGTACTAAATTTACTAGCTCTGGACTTGAAATCGTAAAAAAATATGTATTTATGTGTTCTATTTTCTGATGAAATGTATTTAATGAATATTCTTTCAAAACATATGTATATTTGTACAGAAAGCAAACCAAATTTACAACAACAACATCATAAACCAAAACCAAAACGACAAAATCATGACAAAACGAAGGCAACGAAATGACGAACTGTACACTGTACAAGAAATTCAAGAATGACAACGCAAATCTCACCAAAAAACCTGGGGTGTTCTCATATGTTCCAGAAAAAACACATCTTAAATAAATCTACAACGTTTTGTAACATCATTTAACAATTATTCTTTTATCTGCATTTTCAGGGTTATGTTTCATTGTACGGAACATATTACAAAATCCCTTATATGCTATAGATTAAATCGACTGACCTCTGGGTAAACTCTACCGAGGATTTATAAAATTGAATTGCTGACACTTGATGATTTAATGCCTTTTGTGTAATATGCACTACAACAAGATTTAATATCAAATCGATGTTTTGTTTATTTCCATTTATTTTTATTGGTATACTTTTAAATATATCCATTTAACCATTTTGTCATATCATCTTGTATGAGGAGATTAACGGACTAATAAAAGTTCGCCGAACATTTAATAGAACACATTACAGCGAGTAACACTAATTCATTACGTAGATGACAAAAATTTCACATAAATACTCCTCTTCATATAGAAATGATAGAAATTCGAATTTGCTGAAAAAGGTAAATTGAAATATTGCGTTTCCTAATTAAACCTCATATAACATTCTTAAATTTAAAATGTTAGAAATAATTCTAAACCAAGTCGAAACTTAACTTGTATAATTTATTTAAACGTTGAATGGCTGCTTAAGGTTTATGTACCCTTCTGTAGCCATTTTTGTACGAACTTTTCAAACTTCAATTGTATCAAAACTACAGATATAATGAATAATAGAGATAGGCCATTTTGTACATATTCCAAGGGGAAACTTGATGCAAAGCATTATTTTTTACTGTTCCATTGCATTTAATAGAAAAAGAGCACTTTGTGGCAAATAAATCAAGATTTTTATAGAAAATCCACAGCCTTTATCCTTGTACTCTCATATTTGGCAATTTGATGACTGATAAATATAGGATTATTGCATGCAGTGCTAGCATTGTTTTCCTTAAAACAAGTTTATAAATGTAGTTTTTGGTTAAGACAAGTATAAATATGGCAAAAATCAAGTACCCCTTTTAGGGTGCGCTCGACTTTAGTGACTCAGCACGAGGTGTTTTGGAATTTACAGGTTACTTAGAACTTTTTGTAAAAAATAAACACTAGCACATCATAGAAAAGCAGGTGAGTAATTTATGTTTCAAATTTTATAACAAAAATCTCTGTATCAAAGGCTGTGGATTTTCTATAAAAATCTTGATTTATTTTCCACAAAGTCCTCTTTTTCTATCAAATGCAATGAAACAGTAAAAAATAATGCTTTGCATCAAGTTTCCCCTTGGAACATGTACTAAATGGCCTATCTCTATTATTTATTATATCTTTAGTTTTGATACAATTGAGGTTTGAAAAATTCGTACAAAAATGGCTACAGAAGGGTACATAAACCTTAACAACTGTTCAATTTATTAATACTATATTTTGGTTAAAATATAAGATCATAAAGTGGATACTATTGAGGTGACAATTGGGTTGTACGGTGAACTTTTGTTGTCTATTTCTGTGTCATTTTGGTCTCTTGTGGACAGTCGTCTCATTGGTAATCATACCACATCTTCTTTTTTATAATGACTGAAGTTTACTGATGATCCAGTCTTGTAAATCGGTTTGTAGGAGACAGATAATGATACCAAACAGAAGTTGAGGAACGAGAGCGGATGCATCGACAAGGTAATCGTCTCCGTCCATGAATCACCCGCCTTTCGATTCAAGGTTGCTAATCAGGAATAGGACACAATCAGTAATATTACAGCTACATTGGTCTCGAAACCAATAAAAAAATAGAAAACAAACATGTACTTTCTTTAAAAAGATATCTGACACATTCATATCGATGTGAGCATAGAGCATAAATATTTATCAGGTTTTTTATCATGGTTAAAATAAATGAACACAATTTGACGACTAAAGCCTGACGACTCTGAAAGTTCCTAATTATGTTCAATCAGAGTAAAGATTGGTGACATCATGCATGCCGTTACCATAGTTAAGCGTTTTTTTATTTAAACTTGTCAAACGCCAATTGAATCTATCTTTTGACCTCATTCAATATGAAAATTAAATTTTGTTTATCTGTGGTATCAACATAGAAGTTGAAACAACAATCGAAACAAACAGATTAACAACAGTAGTATCGAACAACGAAATTGATTTATTTGATATTGTTTTGTTAGAAGAAGTGGAGTCGATTCTAAGATACATTTAATTGTAATATCTGAAAGATGTAAGCAGATGTTTGTTATTCTTGATAAGATGGTAAGTACTTATCACTGCATATGTGGAATGAATTCTCCCAAGACTACTATAACATAGGTTTATAGAGAATTTGTCAACAATATCTTTTTAAGATCTTTTTATCACAGCTACATCATTTATTTACATAGATTTTTATGACGACAAAAAGCTGTCGATACATATTTGACACATAACGAATAGTCCTATCTCAACAATAAATAGAGTTGTTATCTGTAAACTACTATTACAATTCAGTTTAAAATCTCAAATCAACTGATGTAAATAGTTATCAAAGGTACCAGGCTTATAATGTAATACGTCAGACGCGCGTTTCGTCTACATAAGACTCATAAGGGAAATTAGTTTGTAACAAATACAAAATCAGAAAATGTATTTTATTGTCTGAATGAAAGAAAATATGATGTGAAAGACGAAGAGGCAGCAACTCAACTATACAATCAAAATTAATCTTGACATAATCACAAAGTCTTAACAATATCGTTTTATACACAAACTGTTTATCTTTAGACCATAGATGTTATGCTGATTGGAAGTTGTTCGTTCAATAGATTATTAGTCAATTTGTTACGAGCAAAGGTTGCAATGCAGATAAACAATAAGAATTTGTAAATTGGTTATAATTAAACTATATATTGAGAGTATTTTCAAGCTAAATACCTTTCATTCCTAACAATAGCCAATACCAAAACAAAGGTCAATTTGCCTGCGACAGTTTAAATGTAATCTTTTTAATAGATTTCTTACCTGCTGTTCCTACTGGAGAATAATAAAGCCACAGGTTTAGACCACAAGTACCTGGAGTAGCTTATCAAATGTCATAAACAAAAAAAGTTTCATTTTGAACCAATTGCAGCCGTCAAAACAGGAGAGTTGACACCAACTTAAATCAAAAAGTGTTTTTAGAAATATGCATACGATAGCCCTGCTGCTTTACACAACAACCTTATTAAATGGCAATCACGATATGCAACACACACTCATGTTAGCTGGTAGATAGTAAGTCCGCATTTCTGTTATTTCCGGAATGTTGTTATAGTATTTTAAATAAGATGCTTGTTAACAAAATTGAACAGCTGAGGTTACAAATTTAAAGACAACTCTAGGTTGCATTTCTGTAAATATCGACATTTGCAATTTCCTATAGGAACTCCTTTTACGGCTAAAACTGCACCAACTATTACTATGACGTTTTGAAAGAAAATATATCCTAGAATGGAAAGTTCATATGCACTACTGTGTTTTTTTTTCAAAATCAAAGGTCGAAATATAGGGCTGTGCAGCATATTTTCAACGATTATATGCCTCGAACTTCTAAGGTTTTAGACACTAAATGTCTTAACTACCCCTATCGTGGGTGTAGGACTACCACAGATTTCAATATAAACAATATGCATATGTATATTTACTGGTAACATTTCAACTTTATGTCTCTATGAGTTGAAACATAAAGATCAGTGGGAACCAGTACGTAAACAAAATCAATTATCTATGAATATTCTATATCTCACAAAAAGAGGCGTGATTTGAGAAGCAGCTGTATTTACAAAGTGCAACCTCTGTTTACAACTATCATATTGGTGTAAACTGAGGATTTCAAAACAAACTGGAAGGAGCATAACACTGTTGTGTGAGGTCTCATCAACCCTTGGTACCCCTGCATCTTTAAAGTCGTAAATCGCGTTCTTCTAAAAACTTCATTCATTAAACAATTGAGACAATTAAACACTATAGAACGCAATATGTGCGTAAAAAAGGCATTTAAAACTACATGTTTAAGCCATAAAACATTACCATAAAGATTTGAATACCGTTCTTATACAAACCTGAAGGTTGTTTTATTCAATGATCTAACGATGATTATACTTAATATAACCAAAGTTAAAAAGTAACACTCATAGATACTATGATTGTACTTTTCTATAGCAGGAGTGTTCGCTTCTGGTAATGATAAAAGTTATCATTTAATTTCGGGATAATCTTTCTGGCAGGCGAGAAGATTAATTCGTTTACTTTGATAGTTTATCCAAATGAACATGGATTGAGTAACAATTTGTTTAACAACAACATAAAAGGAAATTAGGACTACCTGATGAGAAAACATTCTGTATTAAACAACTAGATATGCCAAACTAAAAGATTAATGTAAAGTTTAAAGTAGTTATGAATGATTGTATCAAGAAGTGCTGGATTGAAAACATATAGTCTGTTGACAACAAAGTACATATTCAAGACAAATCAGAGAAAATAAATAATGTGTCTTCTTGATATGCGCAGTTAATGTTAGTAATTGAATTTACTTGATCATTTTTTCCCATTCCGGATATTGAGTAGGAGGTTCATGCACCGAACGGTTTTTTTTTTCAAAACAGCACACAACACGTATTGCTTTACAAACATTCTGTACTATCAAGGATAGTGGTTTTTTTTATTATAATTTGCTAAACACATTGATAGATTATTAATAGCATTAAGATAAATTTTGGACCATATAAAGGTAGATTTTAGATTTAGGATTAAAAATTTTATAGAATCGTGTAAAAATAAAGCATTGCCGTCCAAATAAAAGATTATGAAGAAGAAAAAAAACTCGTCATAAATGCCTGGCTTAGAATTGTTTACGTTTTGGTTTACGCGCGTTATTTTAAGTACGTCATTTATGGACCTCGAATGTAAAATTAAAAGTTGATGACGTCAAAACCGAATTGTTAACACAATCTTCATTCTTTATTACAAAACACATATTTTTGTAATTCACAGTTCAAACAATATCAACATTAACTATGGAGAATACCCAAATTAGTTTGATGTGTCTGCAGACAATTTCATATTTTATTGTCCATTGCTTGGTTATATGATTAAATTGTCTACCATTCAATTCGTTTAACTGTTTAATATTGGTGAATGTGTGGAAGGTCGCATTGGAAGTTTCCTATGTAAGATAATTAATTAAACAAAAGAAGATGTGGTATGATTGTCAAAGAATGAACTCTCAATTAGAGACCAAATGACGCAGAAATTAACAACTTTAGAACACCACACGGTCCTATCAATGAGTTAAGCAAAACGAAACGCATTATAAACTACAACATGTAAAACAATTCAAAAGTTTTAAAAGTTGTAAATGCTTCAAGGATCCAAACATTGCAAGATTTTACAAACAATGCTTCAAACCAAAGCTGCAGGTAACAAACCTTTAACAGAATGAAAATAAATTAACTCCTCCACACTGGACTAAATGAAAACAAGATTTTCTATCAAAAGGTGATATAGTTCCTTTAAAGTACAAACTAATTATATGATCGCACTAAATGCGATTGACATCAGAATTATTGATAATCTATTAATATGACCATCCCAAGGATTTCTACAGAAAATTGATCAGAATAACAGTAATTAGCTATACAGGACGAAAGATAAATAACAGCGTATCAATACGAATATAAAACAGTCTATTAAAGCAGATCAAACTGATATAATGGAAGGGATAATATGTCCATTGACCTTTTGAATATATACAATTGGCTTACGTAACGAAAGGACCATCAGGTTCTTAAATGTGGAACTGGTGGATCCAAAGGTTTTCTCTTCTCCTTCTCGTCGTGGTGTCCCTTTTAGTGTTGACTTCTATGATTCGGAAAGTACCATTATCAAAAGAATGTTTCTTTGAGCGAAGATTTCTTGTGAGGAGACACTTTTTGTAGGTTTTGTACCATGAACGATGTATATTCAGCCGAATTTTGAATTTATCCATACATATATTCTTCAATGTTTATCTCAATTAAATTTCTTTACATGGATTGGTCCTCAATGCTCTTCCACTTCCTACTTTATTTGGCCTTTTAAACATTTTTTGGTTCTAACTACACTGATGAGTCTTTTGTAGACGAAAGGCGCGTCTGGCGTAAATATGATTTTTTTATCCTGGTATATATGATGAGTTTATCGTAAGTCAAATATTGTTCTTGAAATGCCAGGAAATAGTAGCAGGAAGAATATATCCTTTTACAGCGAATCATTATTTATACCTTTACATATATTAAATAAACACTTAGAAAACAATTAGAAAGCAGAAGGTGTGTGACATAGCTTGTTGCTTAATCAATATATGATGATGACAGGAAAACTTATGCAGTATCGTATTTTTTTGATAATGCGCGTACACCTGCTTATTGAGTCCTTATCGTGCAACTGTGCACCAGTGTAAAGTATCCTCAATATAAATCACAAAAATACTGAACTTCGAGGAAAATCCAAAAGGAAAGTTCCTAATCAATTGCCAAAATTAAAAGCTCAAACATATCAAACGAATGGATAACAACTGTCACATTCCTGACTTGGTTTGGTACAGGCATTTTCTTATGTAGAAAATGGTGGATTGAACCTGGTTTTATAGCTAGCTAAACCTCTCACTTGTATGACAGTCGCATCAAATTTCATTATATTGACAAGATGCGTGAACAAACAAACCGATGTAATATGTAGAAATGTCAGCAGTCAACATTATGTTATAATTTAATCACGTGCACTGAAACAAACAAAAAAATATGAAACAACGAAGCACAAACATGCATATAGACCAAGCATATTTGCAAAACTTAAAAATAAGAATACACAAATTTACCATAGTACCATAACACAATGACGTGATGTATAAGTACAGAGTCACGTCATATACGTAACAAATAAACATATAAAAGCATATAGACAAAGCACATTAGCAAAAATGAAAAGAGAATACGAAAATATCATAAATAATTTGACAGGATGTACAAATACCACAAGTATCTCAATGAAAACATACAAATATTTAACAAAGAAGCACACAATGGCATTTATCAAATTTAGATATTTAGATGTATAAACGCCTTACGACGGAGCAGACAGTGCGTTATTGCTGAAAAACGAGAAGTTGAAGATTGATAGTTGATATCCTCATGTCATAAATTCAAATAAGAAATCAAATAAATGTCATAGAAATGTAAAAGCAAGGGCCAGATTCATAACCACATAAAAGTTTCAGTTTTGTAATAGAAAATTCCGAACAAACTTTGTGTTACCATTATGGACAAACTTTTTATAGACTACAGTTGGTAATGCTTCCAACCATCCGAGATATATTAATATATAATTTATGGTTGTGCAACACAATACCATATAAATATTTGTTAGTGTCGTATGGAACGCCACAGCTGTCTTATGTGGAACTCTGATATTACTTTATGTTGTTATATTATTACTTAATGATATTTTGTCTTTACTTAATATGGTTTTGACACTACGTAATGATGTTTTAATATAACTCAATATGGAATAGTTATAACTTAATGATATTTCGATATTACACGATATGGTTTCGTATTGACTTGATATAGTTTTGTTATTACTCAATATGGTTTTGTCATTACTCGATGTGGCTTCACCGTTATTTAATATGGTTGTGTCATTATACAATGTGGTTTTAACATTACTTGATGTGTATGTGACTCAACGTAATGTTGTTTCATTACATGATGTGGTTTTGTTATTTCGTAATGATGATTTGTCTATTCTTTATATGGTTTTAACCACATCAAAGAATGACAGGACCACATCAAAGAATGACAAGACCACATCAAATAATGAAACAAACACATCAAGTAGTGTAAAATCGTCAAATTTTGAAACATTATTACGTAATGTTAAAACCATATAAAGAATAGACAAATCATCATTACGAAATAACAAAACCACATCATGAAATGAAACAACTACATCACGTTGAGTCACATAACCATCAAGTAATGTTAAAACCCCATTGACTTATGACACAACCATATTAAATAATGGTGAAACCACATCGAGTAATGACAAAACCATATTGAGTAATGACAAACCTATATCAAGTCAATACGAAACCATATCGTGTAATATCGAAATATCATTAAGTAATGAGTATTCCATATTGAGTTATATTAAAACATCATTACGTTATGTCAAAACCATATTAAGTAAAGACAAAATAGCATTAAATAATAATAAAACAACATAAAGTAATATCAGAGTCATAAATCGATTAAGAGAGAGAAAACAACTCCGAGTTCCAAACTTATACCGAGGGAAACATATAAGCTATAAGAGCAGAACAAAGGAATAACAGGCCGTCTGAAGTTCAACAAAATCAAACGCCAACATACATAGAAACGAACTATTTGATATCAACTGCTACATTCCTGACTTGGTACAGGACATTTTAAGAAAAAAATATGGGGGTTGATACTGGTTGTATGGCTAAGCAAACCTCCCGCATTAATGACAATGTTAAAAAATATCGCTAAAATGAGAAATTCCTCGATGATGCATCTACTAGTTAGTACTATATTCCCGAGCTTGCATTTCTATGATAGAGGATGTTTTTTGACGTCAGCAATGTAGACTTATCAACAGGTATGAGATGTGTCATATGTGAAGCAAGAGGGCTTAGATTTCCAGAGCGCCACATCGATTATTGGTAGGTTTCGTGTGTGCTGTCTTTCTATTTAAATGTTGCCTTTGTAGTCTGCGCCTTTAACTGATTGACTTTTTCTGAAAAACTTTTGAGGTTAAAATCTCGTTTTTACGAATGTTAATGGTTAGCCGGACATGAAAGAGCAAATAATTTCATATATATGTAGTAAAGAATGGTTAAAACCTAGTATTTACTAGTGGGTTGGGAATAACAGTCTCTGGGTAGAGTTAACTAATTGCTCACACCTGTCTAGAAAAAAGGTTAAAACTCATGAAATCTGCAATACCTACACATAAATACACATGTTTAGAACACTACCATACTTACCTGGTGCTTTAACATAGGAAAGGTGACACCAATCTATAATGATAAAATGTGCGTTCGTAAGTAGTTTTACACAACAACCTTCTAACATGGCAATCATAATATCAAACACAAGATCGTGTCAACTTGGCGGTAATTACTCCATTTTCGCGTAAGAATACTTCATTAACAACTTTACAATATATTGAAAAGGGTATACAACTGGCGAATGTGGTCTCATCGACCATTTGAATAGCTGCATCGTGATCATAATTGACAATTATAACAAACTAATAATAGAACAGTGGTATACTACAGTTGTCTTTATATTCTGTCAAAGAAATCATATTCAATAACCCACTTAGACAATATAATTTATGCATACTAAGTAAAACAAAAATGCCTTTAAAAACTATATTTTCAGGACAGATACATTGACATGTATATATGAATGATGTTCAACGACAAACATTAAGGTTATTTGTTAAGCAGGTCTAACATATAAGGTTTTTGAAGTGATTTAAGAGATTTAGAAAATATTAGTTTACCTAATATATAACCAAAATAAAGAATTTAATTTACAATAAAGCGATCACATTTTGATATCCAGGGAGTGTTTGCGTTTGATGAAGATTAAAGTTGTCATTGAGTTCTGGAATAATAAAAATAAAAGTATAATATAATATATTGATCTTTCTGGCAGGCGAGAAGATAAATTCGTTTAATTTAATGATATATCTTATAAACACGAATCTGATTTACTATCGCTCTATTCCATTTATCATTTGATAAAATGACGAACATTGTTTATGACTAAACTGAAATGATCACTCCTTTATATGGACTCAAGTTATAAGAAAAGCTTCTGTTCAGAACAAATGGACATTCCAGATGAAAAACACATATAAGGATTGCAATTTATTATTGATGATTGAAGCAGGAACTGATTTAGGGATAATACACGATCTGTTGACAGCATTTAACCTATCAAAAACAATTCAGAGAAAATTAGTAATGTGCCTTCTTGATATGTTTGGTTAAAGTTTTTAAATGTATTTATAATTGAAATTACTTTTTTTCAATTCAGAAAATTGAGTAGGAGTTGCATGCACTTCATGAAAATATGAAAACAACAAACAAACGTTTTGTTTTACAAAATATTCTTAAAATTCTATTGTGTTTAATATTTTGCAATTAAATAGGTCATTCAGAGCAACAAAAAAAAGAAACACTTAAACAGGAATCCACACATGCCTTAAGGGACAGTGGCATGATCCAACAGTTATTTTACGAAAATATGCATACAAGCTATTTTTACATGGTTAATTCAAATATATATTAAAAATATTAATCTTATTTGGCAAAACTCAGAGATAAATGGGTTATGTTCTTCTCATATATGTTATGATGGTATGATACTAAACCCCTAACGGGAAGGATTGTGCCTGATATTCATATGATGAAATCATAATCTTTCAATCAGTTTAATTGAAGTCTGGAGCTGGCATGTCAGTTAACTGCTAGTAGTCTGTTGTTATTTATGTATTATTAAAATTGAGAATGGAAATGGGGAATGTGTCAAAGAGACAACAACCCGACCAAATAAAAAACAACAGCAGAGATTCACCAACAGGTCTTCAATGTAGCGAGAAATTCCCGCACCCGGAGGCGTCCTTCAGCTGGCCCCTAAACAAATATATACTAGTCCAGTGATAATGAACGCCATACTAATTTCCAAATTGTACACAAGAAACTAAAATTAAAATAATACAAGACTAACAAAGGCCAGAGGCTCCTGACTTGGGACAGGCGCAAAAATGCGGCGGGGTTAAACATGTTTGTGAGATCTCAACCCTCCCCCTATACCTCTAACCAATGTAGTAAAGTAAACGCATAACAATACGCACATTAAAATTCAGTTCAAGAGAAATCCGAGTCTGATGTCAGAAAATGTAACTAAAGAAAATAAACAAAATGACAATAATACATAAATAACAACAGACTACTAGCAGTTAACTGACATGCCAGCTCCAGACTTCAATTAAACTGACTGAAAGATTATGATTTCATCATATGAACATCAGGTACAATCCGTCCCGTTAGGGGTTTAGTATCATAACATATATGAGAAGAACATAACCCGTGTCATGCCAACAACTGTTTTTAGAATAAATGTGTTTAGTTCCGATGCAAAGACCTTATCAGTGACTCAATATTAACGCCAAAATATGCAATCTTTAATGACTTGACAACAGTATCGTAATTATATCCCTTCTTAATAAGTCTATTCAAAGGTTTTGTAAGTTTCTGAGGTGAATACTGACACCTTTGTGCTTTATAAAGAATATTACCATAAAAAATTGGATGTGAAATAACTGAACGTATTAGAAGTCTGCATGTTGAGCTATATTTACGAATGATGTCTTTATACCGATGATAAAATTTAGTAAATGTTTTGACTAGTTTGTGATATCGAAAACCCTGGTGTAATAATTTTTCAGTAATACATAAATTTCTCTCGTTAAAATCTAAAACATTGTTACATACACGAGCGAATCGTACAAGTTGAGATATATAAACACCATAAGATGGTGACAAGGGAACGTCACCATATAAAAACGGACAATTAACGATAGGAAATGAAAAATCATCCCTTTTATCATAAATTTTAGTATTCAGCTTTCCATTAGTGATATAGATATCAAGATCGAGAAAAGGGCAGTGGTCATTGTTAGTATTAGCTTTATTTAAAGTAAGTTCAACAGGATAAATTTCATTAATATACATACTGAAGTCGTCATTATTGAGAGCCAAAATATCATCCAAATATCTAAAAGTATTATTAAATTTGTTTATCAGATGTTGTCATTTTCTTTGATTACAATTCTGACATCAGACTCGGACTTCTCTTGAACAGAACTTTAAATGTGCGTATTGTTATGCGTTTACTTTTCTACATTGGCTAGAGGTATAGGGGGAGGGTTGAGATCTCATAAACATGTTTAACCCCGCCGCATTTTGGCGCCTGTCCCAAGTCATGTAATATTTTAATTTTAGTTTCTTTTGTACAATTTGGAAATTAGTATGGGGTTATTATCACTGAACTAGCATATAATTGCTTAGGGGCCAGCTGAAGGACGCCTCCGGGTGCGGGAATTTCTCACTACATTGAAGACCTGTTGGTGACCTTCTGCTGGATTTTTTTCTATGGTCGGGTTGTTGTCTCTTTGACACATTCTCCATTTCCATTCTCAATTTTAGATATTTTGGTCATTTACCAACTTTTTTGTAATTTTTGTAAAACGACTTGAAATGTCTTCTTAACATAAGTATCGTCTTAGTTTGTGTAACAATTTTTGGATATAATCTATTTTATTAAATGTTCTTGAGTCAATTGTGTCATTTTATGATTTAAAAATCTAAAAAAAATACAGTATCGAGTATCTTTCGCCGATATATTTGTGTAACTGTGTCATATGCCTTTAACAAAACCCAATCTGAATAAGGACTATTTACATGATGTTTCAGAATAGTAATTGATAATCTATATATATTCATATTTTTTGTAATTAAAGTATGGTTTAGACAATATAAAGGTAGTTTTTGGATTGAAGGTTTTACAAAATTGTGTAAAACAGACAAAAACTATAAAGTATTGTAAAAATTGTCATTCGTTGACCAGTTAATAAAACGTGAGCTTAACTTTAGAAAAAAAAACTTATGACGTCTAAATGAAAGTGTCAATATAAACATAAATGTATACGACACAGTACAAACAAAAACAACATCAATAATAGAGAAAACCAAAACAAGTTTGATGGGTCTACAGACGATATTATATTGACCATTGATTGATTATATGATTCTAATGTTTACCAAAGGTCAGATAGATGGTAAAGTAAAACTATCTATCCTTCAATTGCTTTAACTGGTTACATTGATGAATGTGTGGAAAGGTCAACAAAATTCTATGTAAGATTATGCAATTAAGTGAGGTTTTTGTGCTTATTTTACAAGGATCAGAATATTGTTTGGTTTTAAAATGCTTCTAATCAATGCTACTGGCAACCAAAATTCAACAGAAGGTCAAGAAATAAAATTCATCCACACAAGACAAAATTGAAAACAAGATTTAACAATAAAATGATGATATATTTCCTGTATACATTCACACTGATGATATGATCGAACTTGATACTTTTGACAGCAGAATTATTGAGAACTTATTTCTATGACCAACCTAAAAGCTTACCAGAGAAAATTGATCAGAGTAACGAGAATTAACTATACAGCCAAATAAGAAAAAGATTAATAGCACCGTATAAATACGAAAATAACAACAAAGTATAACATCAAATTATACTGATATAATGGAATTGATGATTTGTAAATTAACCTGTCAAAGCTTTACAATTTGTTTACGTAACAACATTTTGTGGATGAAAAGAAAAACGCTGATTTTTTTTTATAATGCAACAAAAGTTAATGTTTTTGCAAGGAACACCTTTGAAATAGATATATTAATATATGGGTTAGAACGTCTTTAGACATTTTAAGTGGCTTTATATCATCCTCTGTGCCAAAATTGTATTTGTATGTACTTGCTGGACACAGTTTTTTAAATAAATTTAACTGGTTACACGCGTTTTATCACGGGATTTACATGTTTGAGAAATAAAATCAAGGTCTAAAATAAAGTTTGACGAATTAGTATGTGTTATCATGTTATGATGTTGGGTTTTTTTTTGGATAAAAATATTAATGAGAAATCTTTAAAACTATGTTAGATTCCTCGATGTTTTTTTAAGACAGCACCAATTCAATAGCTGATAATAAGTACAATTTTTCTATGTTGTGATGTTACATTATTGATTCAGATATGGGAGAAGGTTTCGTTTAGCGCTATAAAACCAAGTTCAATCTACCATTATCGACATTTGCAAATGACTGTACCAAGTCAGAAATATGACAGTTGCGGTCAATTCGTTTGATTTGTTTGTCATTTGATTTTGCTATTTGATTATGAACTTTACGATTGAATTTTCCTCGGAGTTCAGTATTTTTGTGATGGTACTTTTTGGAACCATTAACACATTTAATCACGCTGCAATTGTTTGCACCTGTCAGGAATCTGATGTTCAGTTGTTGTCGTTTATTGATGTGGTTTATAAGTGTTTCTTATTTCTCATTTTTTTTAAATGTAAATTAGACCGTTGGTTGATCAGTTTGAATGGTTTACACTAGTAATTGTTTGGAGCCCTTTATAGCTTGCTGTTCAATGTGAGCCAAAACTCCTTGTTGAAGACCGTACCCTGACCTATAATGGTCTACTTTTATAAATTGTGACTTGGATGGAGAGTTGTTTCATTGGCACTCATACCACATCTTCATAATCTATTTTGTTCATGACAAATAACACGTAAGTTTTACAGTTATACAAATTGTATAAGCAGCATTAGAGAAAACAAATCTTACTTACAATAAAAATTTTAAAAAACTTTACCCGAGTAAGATGGAGTCGTAAGTGAAATTATTTAAAATAACGAATCGTTTGAGATAAAACGCCATACTGATTATCTGAATTTATGACAAAGCGCTAATTACTGAGCTGATCTCATATTCCATATAAATTAATGTAAAGCACTCAGGTAAAAAGAACACAATATATATAAAAGTATATCATTGAGTGTAACAGTTAAATTTGTTTGAATAAGACAAACATTGTTCTTGAAATGGCAGGAAAAAATAACAGGAAGAATAAGACATCCTCTAACATCGAATTATTGTTATACCTTTACATGTATTGAATAAACACTTGGATATTAGTTAAGAAGCAGTAGGTGTGTGACATATCTAATAGCTTAATCAATTTGTGATGGTGACTGGCAAACTTGTAGTATCGAAATCATGTGTTCTTCCTTACTCAATTTTAGCGGGGTTTTTAGTGTATTGAGCACACTTATGTTCATGAAGTCAGTATCATAGAACTGTGCTAAAGTTAAAAGTATCAATGAAGGTAGATTCATGGTATACCACCATCTTGGATTGTACAATCACAGTACAAAATCGGTCTAGTTATTTGCCTAAATCTGCAAATTTGGAGACAGATTTGTAATTCAATGGTTAGACTGTTTTTTCTATTTAAAGAAGACTTGTTAATTAATCGTATTATATACAAAATATTTTAACAAATATCATTTTTTTTTTTTAAATCAGTTTTTTTTTCAAATGAGCCATTTAAGGGGAGATAACTCTTTAAGTACATATTTATACTGGTCTAATAGGGAATTTTTTTATTTTTACTTATAGCAAGAAAACATGGTCGGTGACACCATTTTTTCTTTTTATTTTCTTAAAACATATTATAAAACCTTTCTTCTCCCAATTTATTTCAAAATTATATGCTCTATGGTCGGGTTGTTGCCGCTTAGACACATTCCCCATTTCTTTTCTCAATTTTATCTCATAGAAAATTTTTTATGCACACTACTGTGTTTTTCCATGAACAATCTAACCAAATTTAGGCAATTTTCAACGACTCATAGCTTGAAAAATAGCATGGTGACCCATACTTTTTATTAAATTTTTTAAAAGAGCATAGTAAAATCTTCATTTTGGCAAATTTAAAAAAAATTCTGTCTCAAAAAATAAATACTTGTGATCACCTTAAGACGTATAAAAGCCATATGATGGACTAGAGGGTATGATTCTGCTTAGAAATGATAAGTTGACGATTTGGAAAGTTGAAATCATCACGTATGTTACAGATTTCATTTAAAAGTCTTAGCGAAGAAATGCAACTAAATGTAAAAGAAATGTGAAAGCAATGTGAAAGCAAGGTAAAATATTTTATAAATATTTCGTATAAAAGTGGGGCCAAACTTCATTGCTTTCTATTAACATTTTAATCTGTACCATGCTGAACAAATTTTTATATAGTATTTTACATGGAATATAGCAGTTGTAATAAAAAGTCCGTTTCTATGTATGTTGGCGTGGTTTGGCTGATGTATTTTCTTCTGTTTTGTCTAATGACCTAAACACATACAATATTACATTCCGTTCTTGCAGCAATTCGAGATTATGGATTGTTCTTAAAGTTACGATTTCTAAAACGACTAAAGTTTCAATTTGAGCGCCGTTTCCGATTATTTTTCTAATATTCTCGACACAATTTTTGTCTAGAAGTAACGGTAAACAAATTCATCAAACGGTTCTGTTACTTCCCCGTTTCAGGCTAACGATCGTGTGTCATTAATTTACTCACGTTAAAACATTCTATAAGAAAGAAAATTATGTAATACCGCCTTTCAAACCTTCATGGTTATCACTTGCAAGAAAGAAAGATTCATTATCCGCTTAACTACGATGTCAATTTTAGAGACTGAGTGTAAATTATAGTTCACTTTTGTTGATGTTGTTGTGGAGTATGTGACTTGTAAATTCTTTATAACTCCCTTACATACATCTTTCCTTTTTACATAATAAAAAGGTGTGGTTACTGCAGTATCTCTGTAAATTGCAAAATCACACAGCAATTCACACTGTTGTCTGTACCAAATTGTAAACAAGTTTCAGACATTTTGTTTGACTACAAACAATATATACGTTCGTGTATCTCTCCCGGTTAAGAACCCGACCAGTGGTTGTGTTTACCAGGATTTACAATGTGTTTGTCCGCTTGGTATCTTTCACTCAAAGAGTTTATATAACAGGTTATTAACGCCGAGAGCAATAACGTCAATTACATGTATATCGATAATATGAAGCTACTACTTCAGTCCTAGGTATTTGGTTGCTGGCCCCTCAGTAGTAGAAGTATTATTATTCAGATTTTCAAAAGTCATAAATAGAATGAGAGAAAACAAATCCTGGAAACAAACTAAAACCGAGGGAACCAACCCAACTATAAAAAGAAAACATGGAACAACAGAAACACTGACTTACTACAAAAGACAACCGCAAATATACATATCAATTTAAACTTTATCACATATGGAAAGCACAAAAAACATTTGTAATTTTTGATAGGAAAGGACTAGAACGAATGTTAGTCTAATGCCATGTTGATAGGGAAGGATTAGAACGAATGTTAGTCTAATGCCATGTTGATAGGGAAGGATTAGAACGAATGTAAGTATAATGCCATGTTGATAGGGAAGAATTAGAACGAATGTAAGTCTAATGCCATGTTGATAGGGAAGGATTAGAACGAATGTTAGTCTAATGCCATGTTGATAGGGAAGGATTAGAACGAATGTAAGTCTAATGCCATGTTGATAGGGAAGGATTAGAACGAATGTAAGTCTAATGCCATGTTGATAGGGAAGGATTAGAACGAATGTTAGTCTAATGCCATGTTGATAGGGAAGGATTAGAACGAATGTTAGTCTAATGCCATGTTGATAGGGAAGGATTAGAACGAATGTTAGTCTAATGTCATATTGATAGTGAAGGATTAGAACGAATGTTAGTCTAATGCCATGTTGATAGGGAAGGATTAGAACGAATGTTAGTCTAATGCCATGTTGATAGGGAAGGATTAGAACGAATGTTAGTCTAATGCCATGTTGATAGGGAAGGATTAGAATGTTAGTCTAATGCCATATTGATAGGGAAGGATTAGAACGATTGTTAGTCTAATGCCATGTTGATAGGGGAGGATTAGAACGAATGTTAGTCTAATTCCATGTTGATAGGGAAGGATTAGAACGAATGTTAGTCTAATGCCAAGTTGATAGGGAAGGATTAGAACGAATGTAAGTCTAATGCCATGTTGATAGGGAAGGATTAGAACGAATGTTAGTCTAATGCCATATTGATAGGGAAGGATTAGAACGATTGTTAGTCTAATGCCATGTTGATAGGGGAGGATTAGAACGAATGTTAGTCTAATTCCATGTTGATAGGGAAGGATTAGAACGAATGTTAGTCTAATGCCAAGTTGATAGGGAAGGATTAGAACGAATGTAAGTCTAATGCCATGTTGATAGGGAAGGATTAGAACGAATGTTAGTCTAATGCCATGTTGATAGGGAAGGATTAGAACGAATGTTAGTCTAATGCCATGTTGATAGGGAAGGATTAGAACGAATGTTAGTCTAATGCCATGTTGATAGGGAAGGATTAGAATGTTAGTCTAATGCCATGTTGATAGGGAATGATTAGAATGTTAGTCTAATGCCATGTTGATAGGGAAGGATTAGAACGAATGTTAGTCTAATGCCATGTTGATAGGGAAGGATTAGAATGTTTGTCTAATGCCATGTTGATAGGGAAGGATTAGAATGTTAGTCTAATGCCATGTTGATAGGGAAGGATTAGAACGAATGTTAGTCTAATGCCATGTTGATAGGGAAGGATTAGAACGAATGTTAGTCTAATGCCATGTTGATAGGGAAGGATTAGAATGTTAGTCTAATGCCATGTTGATAGGGAAGGATTAGAATGTTAGTCTAATGCCATGTTGATAGGGGAGGATTAGAACGAATGTTAGTCTAATTCCATGTTGATAGGGAAGGATTAGAATGTTAGTCTAATGCCATGTTGATAGGGAAGGATTAGAATGTTAGTCTAATGCCATGTTGATAGGGAAGGATTAGAATGTTAGTCTAATGCCAAGTTGATAGGGAAGGATTAGAATGTTAGTCTAATGCCATGTTGATAGGGAAGGATTAGAATTTTAGTCTAATGCCATGTTGATAGGGAAGAATTAGAACGAACGTTAGTCTAATGCCATGTTGATAGGGAAGGATTAGAATGTTAGTCTAATGCCATGTTGATAGGGAAGGATTAGAACGAATGTTAGTCTAATGCCATGTTGATAGGGAAGGATTAGAATGTTAGTCTAATGCCATGTTGATAGGGAAGGATTAGAATGTTAGTCTAATGCCATGTTGATAGGGAAGGATTAGAATTTTAGTCTAATGCCATGTTGATAGGGAAGAATTAGAACGAACGTTAGTCTAATGCCATGTTGATAGGGAAGGATTAGAATGTTAGTCTAATGCCATGTTGATAGGGAAGGATTAGAACGAATGTTAGTCTAATGCCATGTTGATAGGGAAGGATTAGAACGAATGTTAGTTTAATGCCATGTTGATAGGGAAGGATTAGAATGTTAGTCTAATGCCATGTTGATAGGGAAGGATTAGAATGTTAGTCTAATGCCATGTTGATAGGGAAGGCTTAGAATTTTAGTCTAATGCCATGTTGATAGGGAAGGATTAGAATGTTAGTCTAATGCCATGTTGATAGGGAAGGATTAGAATGTTAGTCTAATGCCATGTTGATAGGGAAGGATTAGAATGTTAGTCTAATGCCATGTTGATAGGGAAGGATTAGAATGTTAGTCTAATGCCATGTTGATAGGGAAGGATTAGAATGTTAGTCTAATGCCATGTTGATAGGGAAGGATTAGAATGTTAGTCTAATGCCATGTTGATAGGGAAGGATTATAATGTTAGTCTAATGCCATGTTGATAGGGAAGGATTAGAACGAATGTTAGTCTAGTGCCATGTTGATAGGGAAGGAATGGAACGAATGTTAGTCTAATGCCATGTTGATAGGGAAAAATTAGAATGTTAGTCTAATGCCATGTTGATAGGGAAGGATTAGAACGAATGTTAGTCTAGTGCCATGTTGATAGGGAAGGAATGGAACGAATGTTAGTCTAATGCCATGTTGATAGGGAAGGATTAGAATGTTAGTCTAATGCCATGTTGATAGGGAAGGATTAGAATGTTAGTCTAATGCCATGTTGATAGGGAAGGATTAGAATGTTAGTCTAATGCCATGTTGATAGGGAAGGATTAGAATTTTAGTCTAATGCCATGTTGAGAGGGAAGGATTAGAATGTTAGTCTAATGCCATGTTGATAGGGAAGGATTAGAATGTTAGTCTAATGCCATGTTGATAGGGAAGGATTAGAATGTTAGTCTAATGCCATGTTGATAGGGAAGGATTAGAACGAATGTTAGTCTAATGCCATGTTGATAGGGAAGGATTAGAATGTTAGTCTAATGCCATGTTGATAGGGAAGGATTAGAACGAATGTTAGTCTAATGCCATGTTGATAGGGAAGGATTAGAACGAATGTTAGTCTAATGCCATGTTGATAGGGAAGGATTAGAATTTTAGTCTAATGCCATGTTGAGAGGGAAGGATTAGAATGTTAGTCTAATGCCATGTTGATAGGGAAGGATTAGAATGTTAGTCTAATGCCATGTTGATAGGGAAGGATTAGAATGTTAGTCTAATGCCATGTTGATAGGGAAGGATTAGAATGTTAGTCTAATGCCATGTTGATAGGGAAGGATTAGAATGTTAGTCTAATGCCATGTTGATAGGGAAGGATTATAATGTTAGTCTAATGCCATGTTGATAGGGAAGGATTAGAATGTTAGTCTAATGCCATGTTGATAGGGAAGGATTATAATGTTAGTCTAATGCCATGTTGATAGGGAAGGATTAGAACGAATGTTAGTCTAGTGCCATGTTGATAGGGAAGGAATGGAACGAATGTTAGTCTAATGCCATGTTGATAGGGAAGGATTAGAATGTTAGTCTAATGCCATGTTGATAGGGAAGGATTAGAATGTTAGTCTAATGCCATGTTGATAGGGAAGGCTTAGAATTTTAGTCTAATGCCATGTTGATAGGGAAGGATTAGAATGTTAGTCTAATGCCATGTTGATAGGGAAGGATTAGAATGTTAGTCTAATGCCATGTTGATAGGGAAGGATTAGAATGTTAGTCTAATGCCATGTTGATAGGGAAGGATTAGAACGAATGTTAGTCTAATGCCATGTTGATAGGGAAGGATTAGAATGTTAGTCTAATGCCATGTTGATAGGGAAGGATTAGAATGTTAGTCTAATGCCATGTTGATAGGGAAGGATTATAATGTTAGTCTAATGCCATGTTGATAGGGAAGGATTAGAACGAATGTTAGTCTAGTGCCATGTTGATAGGGAAGGAATGGAACGAATGTTAGTCTAATGCCATGTTGATAGGGAAGAATTAGAATGTTAGTCTAATGCCATGTTGATAGGGAAGGATTAGAACGAATGTTAGTCTAGTGCCATGTTGATAGGGAAGGAATGGAACGAATGTTAGTCTAATGCCATGTTGATAGGGAAGGATTAGAATGTTAGTCTAATGCCATGTTGATAGGGAAGGATTAGAATGTTAGTCTAATGCCATGTTGATAGGGAAGGATTAGAATGTTAGTCTAATGCCATGTTGATAGGGAAGGATTAGAATTTTAGTCTAATGCCATGTTGAGAGGGAAGGATTAGAATGTTAGTCTAATGCCATGTTGATAGGGAAGGATTAGAATGTTAGTCTAATGCCATGTTGATAGGGAAGGATTAGAATGTTAGTCTAATGCCATGTTGATAGGGAAGGATTAGAACGAATGTTAGTCTAATGCCATGTTGATAGGGAAGGATTAGAATGTTAGTCTAATGCCATGTTGATAGGGAAGGATTAGAACGAATGTTAGTCTAATGCCATGTTGATAGGGAAGGATTAGAACGAATGTTAGTCTAATGCCATGTTGATAGGGAAGGATTAGAATGTTAGTCTAATGCCATGTTGATAGGGAAGGATTAGAATGTTAGTCTAATGTCATGTTGATAGGGAAGGATTAGAATGTTAGTCTAATGTCATGTTTACATGAATAACTATATGAGAAATGTCAATAGATGATGTTGCTCATCTCTAGTATTTGGTCAAGATTAACCAGATAGAAAAAATGTACTTCTCTTAAATATTTAAAAATATAAAGTACGAATACATCATAGTGCATTGTGTTTGTTTTGACGTTCTGGTTCAATTGTAACATAATTTATTACAGTTTTTGGCATAACTTACTTTGGGCTCTATGCCATCCCTATGTAAGCGCATATGGTACACCCCTTGTAAAGTTATTTTGTTGCTAATAAGTCGGAATTATAAGTTAGTTTGTGTGTTATAAGCTGGAATCTAATAATCATGTGGAGTCAACTGGTCGGAATGATGAAGAAATAATTACATTACAATGTCGACTTTCTTATATAAATGTAATGACATAGTAATAAGAAGTCGACATGATAAATTCAAGTTGTTAATTGATTAAGTCGACAACTTGTTTATTTGAAGATGAGGTAAAACCACGTGACTACTTTGGGAAAACATAGGGCTATTTTTAAATCGAATTCCATTTTCGTTTGTTTGATGTGCTTCGGTTGTATGAGTTATTTTGTATGAAAAGGGGGTACGACAGTCAAATATCAGAAATAAGGTACTTAAAATAACAATATTTCGAACATAAGGGGGGTACCCCCCCCCCCCCCCCCCCCCATTAAGTCAGGCCGTTTATTTTTCTTAGTTCTCAATTGGAATCAGTATAATGATAAATTCGTGAAGGATTCAACGGAACCTTTTGTTGTATGAGATTGCTGATGTCAGTGTAAAATGATAAATTCGTGAAGGATTCAACGGAACCTTTTGTTGTATGAGATTGCTGATGTCAGTGTAAAATGATAAATTCGTGAAGGATTCAACGGAACCTTTTGTTGTATGAGATTGCTGATGTCAGTGTATAATGATGAATCGTGAAGGATTCAACGGAACCTTCTGTTGTATGAGATTGCTGATGTCAGTGTAAAATTGTAATGTTGACTATAAAAATAGTTTTTTTTCTGTAGATGCTATATTTTGATCTTTTAGATCAAAGCATCAACAAAAAACAACATTTGTTTAAATCTTGTATGAACTAAAATATATTAACTCCTATAACAATTCATGGAGATTTACAAAACAGTTTTACTTACTGTCCCGTTCTCTAGTATCTATGTCGAATCGCAGTGAATTACATCGAAGGAAGCGCACGGAGGGATTCGCTAGCTAAATAAAAATAAGAAGATTAGCAAAACCTTTACCGCATAGTAAGCTATGAAAGCATTCGAAATTACATGTAAAACTACACAGGCGGGAAACCTACCAATCTATATGACGAAGACGCCACTACTTAATAAAGTTGTGAGATGTGGTATAATTGCCAATTAGACAACTAGCTACCAGAGTTTAAACAAAGAGGATATAAGCAATCATAGGCAGTCATACGACCTTTAACAACTCGTATTGTCAGCTATAAAAGACCACCACATGGAAATATGAAACAATTCAAACAAAAAATCGGCCTTATTTATAACAAAACAATTTACAAAAAACAAATATGAACCACGGCAACTTTTGAACTACAGGCTCTTGATTTGTGACAGGCATATAAAGAATGTGGCCGAGTTAAACATGTCTGTGAGCGCTCAACCCTAAACCAAACCTGGGACCGCCGTGTCACAGCACAACAAAATTCATAAAACATCAGTTGTAGCTAGATAACTCAATATATCGGTATTACCGGCCAATATATATTCATCAAAATCCGGCGAAGATCTCGAAAAGTAAGCTGATCCTGCTTCACGTGAGTCACCTGTCGTCATCTTATTTGTGAAATTACAAACCCAGTGATTTTGTCGAATATGGTATGTTATCCTCGAGGAAAAGCGGAAGGAATTATGGTTTCTACAATTGGAACATACATTACCCGTTGTTTCCCTGTAATTGAGTGTGAGATGATTAAAAGTGTTCCATTTGTTGAAAATAAAGTACTAGTCATTTGATTTGTGTCGAGCCTGCGACATTAATGTCGCGGAAGTGAGACAAAGCAAATAGTTATGCAGTCGTCAATAATAATGGCGTCGGCGTCGGCGTCTTTTAGAATGTGATGTTTCTCATTTTTAGCTTACCTAGATAGAAGGGCCAAGTGAGCTTTTCTCATCACTTTGTGGCGAAATCAGTCTAACACGGAATCCTTTTATATCTTTAATCCAATAACTAAGAGTTATTTACAGTATATACAGTTTATAAATACCACATTGGAATAATCCGTCTTTTTCTTTCTAATTCAACTGATAATACTTCTATACTTCTGTAACTACTATTTTTACAATGATAATTATCCATAAAAACCCTTAACTTATAGAACATTCTAAATCTAGAACAAACTATAATCAACTAGAGAAATGGGAAATAATCTATTTTTAGTAATTCCGGAATTTGCCAACACTTTCTATATACACAAGTACTTTCACTGTCCATCTAGAATATTCTAGTATGATTCATTTACTATAATTAAAATAACAATGTAATTTTATATACACAATGTCAAAATAAAAGTCCAATGTCTTTATAATTGCGTACTTTCGCAACACACTTGGCGTCCGGCGTCCGTCGTCGTCGTCGTCGTCCGTCGTTAGTTTTTTTTCAGGTCAAGATCTATCTGCTCTAAAATTTTCAGATGAATCGGAAAACCTGGTGTTGGGTTGCTGCCCCTAAATTGGTAGTTTTAAGGAAATTTTGCCGTTTTTACTTATTATCTTGAATATTTTTATAAATAGAGATAAACTGCAAACAGCAATAATGTTCAGTAAAGTAAGATCTACAAAAAAGTCAAATGACCAAAATGGTCAGTTGACCCCTTAAGGAGTTTAGGCCCTTTATAGTCAATTTTTGTCAATTTTTCGTAAATATTTGTTATCTTGTTCAAAAATCTTCTCCCTCTAAAACTACTTAGACAAAATTAACCAAACTTGTCCACAATCATTATTATGGTATCTTGTTTAGAAAATGTGTCCGATGACCTTGCCTGCAAACCAAGATGGCTGAAATGGCTAAAAATAGTACATACGGGGTAACATGCAGTTTTTGGCTAAAATATCAGAAACCAAAGCATTTAAAGCAAATCTGATGTTTATAAATTTGTTTGTTAGGTCAAAGTCTATCAGCACTGAAATTTCCAGACCAATCAGGCAACCCGTTGTTGGGTTGCTCCCCCGAAATTGGTAATTTTCAGAATATTTTGCAGCTTTTGGTTATTATCTTGAATATTATTATAGATAGATTTAAACTGTAAACAGCAATAATGTACAGCCATGTAAGACCTACAAATAAGTCAGCATGATCAAAATGATCAATTAAACCCTTCAGGAGTTATTGTCCTTTATAGTAAATTTTGAACAATTTTCATAAATTTTGTAATTTTTATTCGTTTATGATATGCACATACACCAAGGTGAGCGACACAGGCTCTTTAGAGCCTCTAGTTTTTTTCACATTTATCATTTCGGGATCTTTCATAGCTTACTATGCAGTAGGTTTTGTTATCATTGTTAAAGACCGTATAGTGACATATAGCTGTTAACTTCTCAGTAATTTGGTATGTTTTGCAGATATGTCTTATTCGCTATCATACCATATCTTCTTAGTTTTATATAAGAAAAAAGAAAGAAGACGTGGTATAATTGCCAATCAGTTGAACAGTTCAAACGAGAAAACTAACGATCTTATTAATGAACAAAAAGTTAACGAAAAAAAAATGTGTAACACATCAACAAACGACAACAACTGAATAAAAGGCTCCTGACAGTGGGCAGGCACATACATATAGAATGTGGCGGAGTTAAACATGTTAGCGGGATCCTAACCCTCCCCTAACCTGGGACAGTGGTGTAACATTACAACATAAGTGTGAACTATAAAAATCAATTGAAAAAGGCTTAACTCATCAAATGGATACAAATAAAAATGATACCAAGAGTACACATGACCGGGAACATGTATATCCCAACAACAAACAGACACGAAGTACAATTCTGAGAGTTTTGTTTTCCAGTTAATAAAACTGTTTTGTGTAGCTGCGAAAACGTAGCTCTATTGTCCTTTGAAATTTGAAGTTTGCCATAGAGATACGATTTACTCTAGCTGCGAAAACGTAGCTCTTAAGGTCCTTTTGATGATATTTTTATATTAGCGGACCATATGTTTTGTCCTGATAAAGTAAACCTCAATTTATGTTATAAACCGTGTATCGTTGTATATGAGTTATTCTTGTATGTTACAGAAAAAAATGAACATTTTAGAGTCCAATCTCAGGCGAGACAGAGGGTTCCGTGGAATCCTTCACGAATTTAGTATAGTACTGATTCCATTTGAGAACTAAGGAAAATAAATGGCCCGACTAAATGGTGGGGGTATATCCCCCTAACGTCCGAAATATTGTAATTTTGTTAGTACTTTTTTCTGATATTTGACTGCCGTTCCCGCATTTCATACAAAATAACTCACAGAACCGAAGCACATTAAACAAACAAATTTAAATATGGAAATCGATTTAAAAATAGACCTATGTCTTTCCAAAGTAGTCACGGGGTTTGACCTCATCTTCAAATAAACAAGTCGACTTAATCAATTAACAAGTTGAATTTATCATGTCGACTTCTTATTACTATGTCATTACATTTATATTAGCAAGTCGACATTGTAATGCAATTATTTCTTCATCATTCCGACAAGTTGACGTCACATGATTATTAGATTCCAGCTTATAATACATAACATAACTTGTAATTCCAACTTATTAGTAACAAAATAACTTTACAAGGGGTGTACCTATGCGCTTCCATACTATGGTCCCTCATCTAGAAATGGTTTGTGTCTATGGATTCAATTTTAACCTTTTGTTTACAAAACATTTTGGATCCAAAATCAAAAGTGCATATGTTCAGTATAATTTAAACATATTATTTATTCAATTTGGTATACGTGACTGTACTTTTATTTATTTAATTTGGTATACGTGACTGTACTTTTATTTATTTAATTTGGTATACGTGACTGTACTTTTATTTATTTAATTTGGTATACGTGACTGTACTTTTACTCGATGTTAATTTGGTATACGTGACTGTACTTTTACTCGATGTTAATTTGGTATACGTGACTGTACTTTTACTCGATGTTAATTTGGTATACGTGACTGTACTTTTACTCGATATTATTCTGGACAAAGTTAATGTTTGAAACTTTAAGTTGACTTGATTTTGTACGGAACAAAACAAGTCGTCTTTATCGGACATTTCGTATTAGAATTATAATGTTAATTTAATTGGCCTGTGTTGGCAGGTGATAGTTTTCCTGTCGCGGTACTCTGTAGAATAATGATTATCCTATGGCTTTGTGATTAAAAAAAAAAGAAGAAAAGGCAAAACATCATCGTAAATCGGTAGTAAATACAAAATGTGAGGACGTTGGAACCTTTAATTAATCTTTAAAAATATACTTGTTTTAGCTATTATTTTGGCATTCGAAAATTTTATGAGGTTAAAACAAAAACACATTTTGTCAATAAAAGAACATTGTATTTTGAAGAGCATGCATGATGGATATTACTACAAGTAGGGTTCCAATTTCTTCCAGGACAAATCTACATTAAAAGGTTATACTGTTTTGTGTATGCCCTCTAATTTTTATGATTCTCAAACACTTCATGTTTTGCTTTATAATTTTATGTCTACAGACAAATGTTGTTTTGGGAAACCATTTACTGATGAAATCGTGTGGGCTTTTTCAACGGTTTAGTCATAACTGCTGTTAGTTGAGACATAACAGTCGAAGAATTATTTGAACTGTAAGTGAAGTACAGATTACTATTTCTCGCTTTATATAGGAATACTAAAAAAAAAGCAAAATGGTTTAGCTTCAAAAACCTGTAAATCATCTTGAGTTGTAAAGGTTATATATACAGTTTTTTACGTGAAATTCACAGTGAAGTTTCACTTTGACTTAAACACCTTTTTTTATATTAGAAATTTGTTATACGTGTACTTTTACTCGATGCTATTCTAGACAAGGTTAATGTATCAAATCTGAAGTTAATTTGGATTTGTATCGAACAAAACAAGTCGGCTCTTTCTGACATTTCGTATTAGAGTTATCAGATTAATTTAATTGTACTGTGCTGACAAGTGGTTGTATTCAACTACTCTATAGCAAAGCGGTAATCTAAAATCTACGAACAAAACTTTTAATAAAATCCATCAGGACTTATATTAGATAGTTCTATGCTGATTTTGTCAACAATGTCGTTTTAACAATCAATCTTTTATTATCACGTTAAAGTCATTTTTTTACCAAGATACAGACGGGAAGAACGGTTAATAGATCATAAGTACTTGATAGAAACATAACAAATTAATTATATTTCCTCTCTTAGAATGTAAAATAAAACTTAATTAGTATAGTATAACATTTTTGATGTTATAATCAGTTTCAAATGATCAACGTTTCAAAAATATTTGGCTTTATTTTGAAAAATCGATTGAAAATGTATTTTTCCTAATTTTTGCTTTAAATTAACTTTTTTCTTTAGGGATTTTTCTAGTTATTTCAAGTTCTGTTTCACGTTTAGCTTTCTCAATAAAAGTCGTTCATTTTCTTCATTAAAGTTTAAAAGACGAAAGTATAAAAAAAAGATACCTTGTTTTGTTTGCCGCTATATACTAATATATATATGTCGACCGAAAGCATATTCAGATATGCACACAGGGTGTTTCGGTGGAGTTTTTTTTCATATCTAATTCTATATGTGTACAAACTATTTATAAGGCTTGATAGTTAAAGCACAAAAAATGTTTAATCTGCAAATTTGCGGAAGCAATTTTTGTTCTTTTCTCGCTGGGATTCGAACACATACTATTGCGATATTGAGACAACACCACCTACACTAGTATTATGCTTAGAGCTCTAAACCACAAGGCAATCTAAACTGAAGTAAAAATTCAGCTAACGGTGGTCTTGTGCTACATTTCACCGTCAGTAAAATATAGAGTGCTAACACAGTATATAATATTTTAGGCACGAAGATTCAATAGATTGCAGATAAGCTGTATTATCTGCCGTTAATGATCATAAGATACAGTCACAGTAATAATTATATAATAAATACGTCTAAACAAGTGCCAACTCTACGACAGATTCATTTATTGGAACATTTTTTTAATTATTATTTTGGAAAATTGGAAAATTCTAGTATATTACGTGCAGAACCTTGAACATGTCCAACCATCTACAGATGAAATTCGTTAAGTGGCGACAAAGTGGTTTTTATTAAAACAATTTACAAATAAATAGTCTTACGTTAGTCAATTTCAATTCGACATTAGAGAAGTAAAATAAAGATACGAAATAAATTTCAAAGTCTTTATTCTTTTTTCTAGTAAAAGATATATGTAACTTTTAGTTTTACCGCAATGAGCATAAAAACTAAAATCACAAAAACTCCGAGGAAAATTCAAAACGGAAAGTCCTTAATCAAAAGATAAAACACACCGAACAAAAGGACAACAACTGTCATATTCCTAACTTGGAACAGGCATTATCACATATAGAAAATGGTGAATTGAACCTGGTCTTATAGTGTTTATTAAACCTCTCAATTGTATGACAGTCGCATCAAATTCCATTATGTTTACAACGATGCGTGAACAAAACAGACATAATAGTTAACATAGTCAAAATATGGGTACTGTGCCACAATCTCAAAACAAACAAATATCTAACCGAAAACACAAAAAGCATTTATCAAATATAAAAACTACATGTATTGCTTCGCGTGTTTGGTGTCATAAAATGTAAACGTCACATAGGAAGAAATATAAAATAATTTTGCCGTTCAATGTTTTTTCAAAAAATTATAATTTCACATGGGGAATGGTAGTATACAGGGTAAAAAAATCAAAAGTGTGTTTGAAGTAATTTCAGAAACAGACCAAGATTTAAAATTATCCAGAAGTTCTCTAGAAATTTTAAGAATCCACAGATGGTTATTACCTCTACGCGAGAAAAATAATTTTGTCGTTCGAAGTATTTTCAACTTCATAATAGAACAATATCATAATGACATATAATAGAACAATACCACAATGTCGGGATCTTTAAAAGTAGAGAGTCATGTCATATGAATCAAAGAATCACAAAAAGTCGCACATACAAAACACCCCAGCAAAAATGAAAGATAATACAAACAAATTGACAGTATGTATAAGTACCGAGTCACGTCAAATGGATATCACAGAAAACAAACCAAACAGTAAAAGTAATATTAATAATAGAACAAAGACAAAGAAAGAACAATATAACACGTTGTTAAGATGATAAACAACGTCAGTACGCATAATCTATACATCAAGACCATCATTTATTATTTGTGATGTTTATACGGAATACTTATCAACAAGGTCTTAGTACTTTCCGATGATTTGTTTTAGAAAAAAGACGAGACATACTCCTGGTTCATCGACTTTCTGCTCAGACACTGGTGACGTTTTACAAAGTATGAGTAGGAGCTTCAAGCTTTTGAATATAGAATAAGTTGGAAAATGTATATCCCATATGCAGGTGAAGTTGGTATATTGCTACTAAGATGGGGGGAAATTGATCATTGTGTTATTGTTCTATGATAATTTGTGTCTTTCTTTTTTTCTAATGTGCTTTGACTGCATAGTGTTTCTTTGATACATATGACGTGGCTCTGTATTTATACATCCCGTCATTATGTCATTGTGTTATTGTAAATTTGTGTATTCTTGTGATTCATTTTTACTAATGTACATTGTCTATATGCCTTTTTGTACTTCTTTGTTTGTTTTTATAGTAATTAAAATTATAACACAATGTTGACAGCTGTACCCCTATTTTCGACATTTTTACCTATTATGTCTGGGTTTGTTTTTCACACATCGTTGTCAATATGATGGAATTTAATGTGCCAGTCATATAAGTGAGAGGTTTAGCTAGCTAAAAACCTAAGTTTAAAAGTTATTAATTTTATTATACTTATTTTAATTAATTAAATGATGTCATTTGTGCTACTTTTGATAATGGGTTGCTTTATTTCTTTCATGTACCTCACATTATCTGTTATTCCTACTCAAACTTTATAGAATATTCTTATTTATAGTGTAAGCTGGTAAAATGTTTGGCATTATAATAAGATTAGATTGTAATAGATGAAAGCCTACGAGACATTAACATATAGGTTTGAATGATGTTATGATACAAATATAAAGGTTGTTTGGTAATAAAGTCTGTAATATACATAGTATATTGTGGTGTTGTAAGAACTTAAAAAATTATGCTTTCACTTTACATTACAAAATTTCAGAAATAAATGCTTAAAATTGAGTAATCTCTTTTTAATAAAAATAAATAGTGTTCGCTGTAAGTGATGATTAAATTTTTCACTGGATTATGTGATGAATTTGAATAAAAATTTGGAATCATTCTGGTAGGCGAAAAGATAAATTCGTTTGATTAATGAAAATCGATTAAGCACGGATTTGATATACAATCAGTCTTTTCCATTTATCATTCAATAAAATGACATTCTTTGTTTAATGACCTACATAAACTGCAATGATCAATACCTAATATATACTTCTAGTAAGTGAATCAAACAAGCTTCTTTGTAAAACAAATGGATTTGATTTCTTGATTTTTGGTGTTTTAACGCACTCATTTTTGGCTATTTCGTGGCGGTCAGTTTTTATTGGTGGCGGAAATCGAAGTGCACAGAGAAAACCACCGACCTTATATAGGAAAACTGACACTCCAAGTCAATTAAGATTGGAGAGTACAGTGCACCCGCCCGAGCGGGGTTCGAACTCACAACCGCAGTGTTGAATGGCTAGTGATTACAGTAGTTACTACTTAGACCACTCGGCCACCAAGGCCGCTAAACAAATAGATACGCAAAACTAAAAGATTAGTGTAAAGATTGTACTAAGTTGTGGATTGTTTTATCGTGAACTGCTGTATGCATAACGCACGGTCTTTTGACAGCTTCCAATGGGAACAAACTGTGCCCCTCTACTCGCCGACTTGTTTCTTTATTATTATGAGGCTGACTTCATGCAGGAACTTCTTAGGAAGAAAGATAAGAAGTTAGCAATATCCTTTAACTCTACTTTCCGCTATATAGATGATGTTCTTTCACTAAACAATTCAAAATTTGGTGACTATGTGGAACGCATCTATCCAATCGAACTAGAGATAAAGGATACTACAGATACAGTTAAGTCGGCTTCATATCTTGACTTACATCTAGAAATTGACAATGAGGGTCGGTTGAAAACAAAACTTTACGACAAAAGAGATGATTTCAGCTTTCCAATTGTGAACTTTCCATTTCTAAGTAGCAACATTCCAGCAGCACCTGCATACGGGGTATATATCTCCCAATTGATACGATATTCCCGTGCTTGCATTTCCTATCATGATTTTCTTGATAGAGGTTTGCTGCTCACAAGGAAGCTATTAAACCAAGAGTTCCAAATGGTGAAGTTGAAATCATCCCTTCGTAAATTTTACGGACGCCATCACGAGTTGGTTGACCGTTATGGAATAACCGTTTCACAAATGATATCGGATATGTTCCTTACGTCGTAACTACAATCCCCTTCCCTTTCATGAATATGACCTACCGAATTAGACTATTTACCGGATTTGTAATCACTTAAGCAACACGACGGGTGCCACATGTGGAGCAGGATCTGCTTACCCTTCCGGAGCACCTGAGATCACCCCTAGTTTTTGGTGGGGTTCGTGTTGTTTATTCTTTAGTTTTCTATGTTGTGTCGTGTGTACTACTGTTTTTCTGTTTGTCTTTTTTATTTTTAGCCATGGCGTTGTCAGTTGTTTTAGATTTATGAGTTTGACTGTCCCTTTGGTATCTTTCGTCCCTCTTTTATATATGATTAAAACAACTCAGAGAAAAAGAATAATGCATTTCTTCAAATGTTCGTTAAGTTTTGAAATGAATTATTAATTGAAAAGTTTTGTACATTTTTGTTTCATTTCAGGAAATTGAGTAGGAGTTGCATGCACTTTATGAAACTCTGCAAAGAACAAAGAACACGTTTAGCTTCACAAATATTATTACAAATTAATCAATGACAATGATTTTGTTTTATATATTTGCAACACATATGTAGTATTTAGAGCATTAACAAATACATAAGCTTTAACAGGGCTCACGCACTCATTGAAACCATTAACTATTAAGCCAACGTCTTGAACAATGGTTCAGAATTGTGATG
Organism: Mytilus edulis; assembly: GCF_963676685.1. NCBI lineage: Eukaryota > Metazoa > Mollusca > Bivalvia > Mytilida > Mytilidae > Mytilus > Mytilus edulis. The sequence goes on from NC_092347.1 coordinate 94,204,663, forward strand.
TGATTAAGGACATTTTATTTTGAAGCTTTCTCGGAGTTTACTATCTTTGTAATTTGATTTTTTTCTCTATATAAATATATTTTTATAGTCAAAACTATGTTTGAAATTTATGTTTTATATAATACGAAGGTAGTTTATTAATTTAAAAGTTCATGTTTGTTTTACAAACTAGTGTAAAAACAAAAAACAAAAAGAGTGTTATCATTAAAATCAAGACTAAACAAGGCTTCAAATTTAGTACGGCAGACGCGGGATAAACGATGTCCGTCATTCTTTGGATCAGTGAATCAAACGTGGACTCGTAAATGTTTTTTTCTTTAAAAAATTTGATGACGTCAAAATAAAAGTTTTATTACAATCTCTACTCCTTTCTTGAATACCACGTGATCACAGCATATAAATACAAAATAATACAAACCAACAATCACAACAAAACCAATCGAGAACATCGAAATAAGTTTGACACGTCATTTCTATAGACGATGAAATATTCTACTGTCTATTGATTGATTATACTGATATTATTCAATGGATTTCACTGTTTCTATTTGATAGTCTTGATAACAAAAGGTCAGTCAGATGGGATGGTTAAAATATCCATCCTTACACTAGTTTCAGTTGATACCAACTTGCATGTAAATATAAGGCCATGCAATTAAGTTTAGTTGTTCATATCAAAATAAGGAGATGTGGAATGATTGATAAGGAAAAAACTATCCACTTTCAAATTTAGTGAATGAAAGCAATGCTTATTTTTCAAGGTTCAGAATATTGTAAATGTTTTTTACAAAAAAGCGGAAAACCAGATATTCTTGTATCACATGTACACATTCAACAGATTTACAACAAAGGAACTTATTGTTGAATGTCGTACCTTGACCTATAATGGTTTATTTTTATAAATTTTTACTTGGACGGAGAGTTGTCTCATTGCCACTCGTACAAAATCTTCCTATATCTTTATACACATCATTAAACAGAACAAGATGAAAAGAGGATTGCCATTCCAATATTCATATTATTCCAATTCAGTACAAAAAATTAAATGATCGAACTTAATTCTTTTGGCAGCAGAACTATTGAGAACGTATTAGTATGACCAACCCAAAGCTTACCACAGAAAATTGAACAGAGTAACGATAATTAGCTGTACAGCCAAATTAGGAAAATAGATTTAAAACAAACGCTTCAATATAAAAATAAATAAAAATCTGTGAAATCAAATCATACTGATATAATGAAAGTGATGGTATGTCCATTAACCTTTTAAAGCTATACAATTGGTTTACGTAACAAAAATTTTGTGATTGAAAAGCAAAAAGCTCTTTTTTTGTAATGCAACAATATTTAAACTTTTATTCGGAAAACATTTTTCAAACGGATATATTTGGATTAGAACGACATTAGTCATTTTAATTGGATGCATATCGTCCTTTGTGTCAACATTTGTATTTGTATGGACTTACTGGACACAGCTTTTTAAATCAATTTGACTGGTTACATGCGTTTAATGAGAAATAACAAGTTTGGTGAATTGTTATGTAAATAATGATGTAGTTGATTTTTAAAAATAGTAATAAAATAGTAATTTCTCATTGAAACTATGTAATATTGGTCAGTGGGTTTTTTACTAACAAAAGCGTGTGAAATAAGACAATCAAATGCAGTACAAAATGCAGCTAATAATTATAACATGTTGTTCATAACACTTAGGTTTTACTGTTATACAATAACAACTTTGCCTGAGTAAGCTGATATCTTAAGTGATATTATAAAAAAAAAAACCCGAATAATTTTAGTTAATACTTCATACTGATTGTCTACATTTATAACAAAGCGCTTACTACTGAGCTGATAACAGATTTCATATTATTATTATACTTCAGTTATCATTTTCTATATAAAATAAGTATACAATATTTTCACTATGTTGCAAATTACAAGCTTTGAACTATTGGACCGGTAAAAAATTTCAAACTACTATTTGACCTGGATGAAACTATTTGACCGCAAGCGTCATTATATTTCGCGGAATTGTAAATGCAGCTAATCGATTGGAGTATTTTGAACATAACGCGGGAGTAACGACGTCGTGTTTTACCTTTTGTATATGGAATAGGGTTGACGCAAGCATTTGGACATATCTATAAAGTAAACGTTATGGTTTGGTTTCTTCTTTTTAATATTACGATAGTTGATTTATTACCGCCATTTCTTGTCTGTTGCCTTTTTCGATATAATAAAACACTTACTGACTGGATATTCGGATACAACTATTGCTCTCTGCTACGCCCCAGGACAATAGTTGCTCCTAGGGACAATACACTTACTATTCCACTCATACCCAGTCAATAAGTATACAATGTAAAGCACTCAGGTTTAAAGAACACAATATATACATGTCAATTATACTTTTGATAAAGTTTATTATTGAGTATCACAGTTGCATTGATTCATAAGACAAACATTGTTCTTGAAATGCCAGGAAATAGTACCAGAGAGAATAAGACAACTTCTAACATCGAATTATTATTTATACCTTTAGATGTAAAGAATAAACACTCAGATATTCGTTAAGAAGCAGTAAGTCACTGTAGGTGTGTAACATATCTAATTGCTAAATCAATTTGTGATGGTGACGGTTATGTAGTATTGATACCATTTGTTATTCCTTACTCTAATTGAACTGTTTTTATGAAAAGAACCCACTACTGTTCATAAAGACCGAATCATATAACTTTGCACCAGTGAAAAATATCAATTTAGATGTATAAACGCCATATGATTGAATAGATGGTATACTCCTGCTGGGAAATAATTGAAAGATGAAATCAACGTCGGCCTCATATATTGACTTACATCTAGAAATTGACAATGAGGGTCGGTTGAAAACAAAACTTTACGACAAAAGAGATGATTTCAGCTTTCAGCTTTCCAATTGTGAACTTTCCATTTCTAAGTAGCAACATTCCAGCAGCACCTGCATACGGGGTATATATCTCCCAGTTGATACGATATTCCCGTGCTTGCATTTCCTATCATGATTTTCTTGATAGAGGGTTGCTGCTCACAAGGAAGCTATTAAACCAAGAGTTCCAAATGGTGAAGTTGAAATCATCCCTTCGTAAATTTTACGGACGCCATCACGAGTTGGTTGACCGTTATGGAATAACCGTTTCACAAATGATATCGGATATGTTCCTTACATCGTAACTACAATCCCCTTCCCTTTTATGAATGTGACCTACCGAATTAGACCATTTACCGGATTTGTTATCACATAAGCAACACGACGGGTGCCGCACGTGGAGCAGGATCTGCTTACCCTTCCGGAGCACCTGAGATCACCCCTAGTTTTTTGGTGGGGTTCGTGTTGTTTAATCTTTAGTTTTCTATGTTGTGTCGTGTGTGCTGTTGTTTGTTTGTCTTTTTCATTTTTAGCCATGGCGTTGTCAGTTTGTTTTAGACTTATGAGTTTGACTATCCCTTTGGTATCTTTCGTCCCTCTTTTATAACCACTTGGTCGATGTCTCTGCTGGTGGGCATTTTGTCCCCGAGGACATCATCCGCCCAGTAGCAAAACTACAATTGCATGAATTTACGAAGATCTAACAGGAAACTGGATCAGACGTCGCCCAGTGTTAAAAGTTCCGAAACAGACGTCACCATGGACACGGTGTCGTCTGATACGGCAGGTGTCCCCTCATCACCAGACATTACAAATATCACAAACATGACTCATTCAGATTATCGTCCTAGTGACAACAGCAATATTACACATATACAGCCATGTTCAGTTCTCCTTAAAGATATTTTGGTTTTTGATGACACAGTACAACACTGTCGCATTTCGAAATGTGAGACCAAAGGCTGCAAAACTTGTGCAATTTTAATTACAGATGCTGAATTCACTAGCAATTTGACCAAGAAGTCATATTTTACCAGAAGTTACGATGATCTGAATTGTAAATCAATAAATATCGTCTACATATTAGAGTGCAACCTTTGCGGATTGGTATACGTCGGTAAAACGAAAGGAAGGCTAAACAAACGTATGTGCGGTCATAGATCAGACAATAACCTCAATGCTAACGACATTATATACCAGCATTTCAATCAGCCCGATCATTCCATCGTTTCAATGACAGTTCGCATTATCGAAAAGATATGCCATAGCTCTAACAATCCCAATCTGTCAACAACTCTCCGTAGACAAAAAGAGGACTACTGGATTAGACAATTGGGAACTGCGACACCTTCTGGTTGCAATGACAAAATTGATGGTATAGGTATTCTATCTAGTCCTTCGTATAACTCGGTGAATGTGATTAATATTTTCAACTCGACTCCTCGACGTAGACGCAGTTATGGTCATCGTCATTATACATCACCTTCTCTGCATAATGTATCTATTAATGACTTGTGGCATTTATACAAAAGCCGTTAGGTATTCATCACATTCGCACGAAACTTTATTCATTACCCCTTTCAAAACTTCATTCTCTGTTCAATTAATGTTTGGAATCCACTGTTACAAACCCTCATTCAAACCAATACAAAATTACAGCTATAATTTCGGATATTGCAAGTCACAGACTTTTCAAGCCAGTCCGCATTGGAAAAGATGAAAAAGAGAAAAGATCTTTCCTTAATCTTTTCTTTGCCAACAAAGGTATCGATGGCGTCAACTTAGGCAATATCCTTCATCATAAATTAGTTCAATCGAAAATACCTCCTTATTTCAAAGACCAGTCTGTACCAATCATTTCTTATACCTATACCAAACCTATTGCAACTAAAATTTTCAATTACAAACACGTTTTGCAGGATCTCGATATTGACGACTTCAAGTCTAAACCTCCTGATTGCACTTGTGCTAGTTCCCAATTCACATATAATCCTGCTGGCCACGTTATTACCGGTGACCCCAACATTGTTAAAAACACTTCTCTACGAAATGTGTTATCGAAAGGTCCGAAATATCGTGAACCCAAATCCATCAATTGGAAATAAAACTTTAAAATTTTGATGGATTCAGTTGAGGATTATGCCAGGCAATGGGCTAAGCGCGAGAAGGAAGACGTACACACTCTTTCCGAATGGATTAAGGCAGTGAGCTCGTTAATACAAATCAGAATTAAGAAACTGAATTGGTCTGTCATTGCCCACGTCAATCATTAAAGACCCAAATGTTGCAAAACACCTATCCTACCTGCTCCATGACAAATATGTTGTTGTCCTCGCAGATAAAGCCCCAAACAACATCGTTTTTGTATGTAAAACTCATTACATTAACTGCTTGATAAACGAATTAGGTATTGACAATTCACTTGGAATCTCAACATATACCCTCACGACACTTACCAAAGAGGAAATCCTGGATAATCATAGGTCTGTTCTGTGTTCCTTTGGAATTTCAACCAAAGATGAAAAACTGGATCTGCCATCACTGTATTGGATACCTAAACTACACAAGTGTCCTTACAAACAACGGTATATTGCTGGGTCTTCCAAGTGTTCCACGAAACCTCTTTCTAAATTATTAACATCTATTTTATCAGCAATCAAAGACGGGTTTCAGAGTTATTGTGAAACTGCCTATTCTAGAGGGGGCGTGAATCAGATGTGGATACTTAAAAATTCCAAAGATCTTTTAGAGTACATACAATCTAACTCTCTTTCATCTTGTAACAGTATTAAAACATTTGACTTTTCTACACTGTACACTAGTATTCCACATTCCAAACTAAAAGACAAATTGAAAGAGTTGATATTGCTTTGCTTCGTAAAAAAAAATGGCCAACGTAGATACAAGTATCTTGTCTTGGGCAGGGATAAATCCTACTTTGTAAAGGATCACTCTGATTCTAACAAAAAATTGTCTGAAACTGATATTATCAAGATGCTTGATTTCTTGATTGACAACATATTTGTAACGTTCGGGGGACGTGTTTTTCAACAGACTGTCGGCATTCCAATGGGAACAAACTGTGCCCCTCTACTTGCCGACTTGTTTCTTTATTATTATGAGGCTGACTTCATGCAGGAACTTCTTAGTAAGAAAGATAAGAAGCTAGCAATATCCTTTAACTCTACTTGTCGCTATATAGATTATGTTCTTTCACTAAATAATTCAAAATTTGGTGACTATGTGGAACGCATCTATCCAATCGAGCTAGAGATAAAGGATACTACAGATACAGTTACTTCGGCCTCACATCTTGACTTACATCTAGATATTGACAATGAGGGTCGGTTGAAAACAAAACTTTACGACAAAAGAGATGATTTCAGCTTTCAGCTTTCCAATTGTGAACTTTCCATTTCTAAGTAGCAACATTCCAGCAGCACCTGCATACGGGGTATATATCTCCCAGTTGATACGATATTCCCGTGCTTGCATTTCCTATCATGATGTTCTTGATAGAGGGTTACTGCTCACAAGGAAGCTATTAAACCAACAGTTCCAAATGGTGAAGTTGAAATCATCCCTTCGTAAATTTTTAGGACGCCATCACGAGTTGGTTGACCGTTATGGAATAACCGTTTCACAAATGATATCGGATATGTTCCTTACATCGTAACTACAATCCCCTTCCCTTTCATGAATGTGACCTACCGAATTAGACCATTTACCGGATTTGTTATCACATAAGCAACACGACGGGTACCGCATGTGGAGCAGGATCTGCTTACCCTTCCGGAGCACCTGATATCCCCCCTAGTTTTGTGGTGGGGTTCGTGTTGTTTATTCTTTAGTTTTCTATGTTGTGTCGTGTGTGCTGTTGTTTGTTTGTCTTCTTCATTTTTAGCCATGGCGTTGTCAGTTTGTTTTAGACTTATGAGTTTGACTATCCCTTTGGTATCTTTCGTCCCTCTTCTATGTCAACGTTTATACTTGAAAGTCTTAGCAAAGAAATACAAATCAAAATAATAGAACTATAAAAGCAAGGTAAAGACACGTGTGTTTTCTATAAATGTTTCTGTCTTTTAGTAGACAAGTAGAAACAAACTTCAATGTTATGTACCATTCTGAACAAACTTTAATATGGCATTTTATATAAAAAATGATAGTTGTTATCAAATAGTTCGTGTTTTTGTATTTTGGCGTTTGCTTGTTTTGCATTTCAGTGTTTTATTACTCCGTTGGTTCCCTGTTATAGTTGATGTGGATCCCTCGGTTTTGGTTTGTGACTCGGATTTCTTTTCGCTTAATCGATTTAAGATTATTAAACAGCAGTATACTACTCTGACCTTACTTATATACCTCAGTGATGGTGGTTTTAAACAATCTTAGATATGTTTATATATAATTGGCGTTTGTGAACCACAATCCCATATATATATAATTAGTGATTATGTCCCATATTTTAATGCGTTAAATTGTTATTGGAGGTCCATATTGAAATACTAGTTTACATTTGGTAGAGGAATCCAATATATTTATTTGTGGTGATGTCCAAAAAACCCATGTGTATTTTTGGTGGTGCTATTTTTTTTTTTTTATATAAACCTCCTTGTAATCAGTTTGCTAAAAACAGAAGAAAAATAATACCACGATCCTATAACTACAAGGTAATTCAGTTTTTAGTACATCTCATACATATCATTTATAATTGCCTTTAGTACATAATATTTTTTTTAAAGAACACATTCCATTGTTGCAGTATTTTTAAAGCAATATTTTTTTTAAAACCATTGTTTCAATTGGCAAGCAGTTTCCGATTATTTAATCTCGACACAATTGTTGTTTAGACTTTATAGTCAACAAATTCATCAAAAGGTTCTGTTACTTCCCCGTTTCAAACTAACAACCTTGTGTAATTAATTTACTCACGTTAAACCATTCTTAAACTAAGAAAACTATATAATGCAGCTTTTCCAACCTTCATGATTATCACTTTAAAAAAAAGATTCATTATACGCCCAACTAATATGTCAATTTAAGAGACTTGAGTTGTAAATTATAGTTCACTATTGCTGATGGTGTTATGGTTTATCCGACTTTTATTTCTTTATGAATCCCCTACAGACATCTTTTCTTTACATAAAAAAAACTATTGTTTACTACAGTATCTCTGTAAATTGCAACATCTTGACCGAAAGTACAAAATAGAAAGTACGAAATTAAGACCCCTTAATAATGAATTGTTTTCATTGTAATGTTTTGGTTCAATTTTTTGCATAATTAATAACAGTGTTTAAGCATAATTAACTTTTTGGCGTCATCCATGATTTAGAAATAGTTTTGTCTCTATGTATTTAATATAAACCTTTTGGTTAAAGAACATTTCACAATGAATTAAAACATATTATTTATTTTAAAAAATTAGTATACGTGTACTTATACTCATTATTGTTATTCTGGACAAGCTTGCTGTTCCAAACCTTAATTTAATTTCATTTTGTATCGAACAAAACAAGTCGGCTTAATCTGACATTTCGTATAAGAATTATCAGGTTAATTTAATAAGGCTGTTCTGACATGTGGTTGTTGTCTTGTCGCGCTACTCTGTAGCATAATGGGGTAATGATAAAGCATTCAGATAAAAAAAGACATATGCACAATATCATCGTAAATCGGTAATCAATCCAAAATTAGCTGACGTTGGAGCCTTTAGTTAACTTTTAAGAATGGACTTGTTTTACTAACCATTTAGGCTCTTGAACTAGGTCCAAGAACAAGTTTGTTATCTTTTTGTTTTTTTATGATGAAGTTGAACTTCAAGCACACAATTCGCCAAAAATGAACATTGCATTTTGACTAGCATATATGATGAATATTACTATAAAAAAAAAAGGTTCCAACTCCTACCATGACAAATATGCATTAAAGGGTTACACTTTTTTGTTTAGATCCTTTAAGTTTTAGGATTCTTAAACACTTCATGTTTTGCTTTCTAATTTTATGTAAACAGACGAATGCTTTTTTTTTTAAACCTTTACTTGAAGATATAGTGTGTTTTCCTTTCAACCGTTTGGGCACACAAGTGCTGCTAATTGAGAAATAATAGTCGAAGAAGGTATTATTTTAACTGCAATTTAAGTACCAATAACTATTTCTCGCTTTTGATAAGAATACAAACAATCGCAATATTTCTGAATTGTCAAGCTAAAAAAGGTGAATAATGCAAATGTTAAATAGTTTTACGTGTACTTATGCTCGATATTATTCTAGATACGGTTCGTATGTCAAATCTTTAGATAAATTGAATTTATATTGAACCAAACCAGTCGGCTTATTCTGATATTTTCAGGTTGAGTTAATTGAACCGTGCTGACAGGTGGTTATTGTCTTGTCGCACTTCTCTATAGCAAAATAGTAATCTTAAATGTACGATCAAAACTTCTAATGAATCCCATCAGAACTATCTGATAGTGTTGGGATGATTTTGTCAACAATATCGTTCCAATAATCAATGTTTCTATCATACTAAAGTCATTTATTTACTTAGATACAGACGACGAAAACGGTTAATAAATCATAAATTCATGGTCGAAACATGTATCCAATTAAACATAATCCCTCACTGATAATGTAAAATAAGACTTTATTGGTATAATGTAGCGTGTTTGATTGAATCGTAACAATTGCATTTTTTCCTGATATTTGCTTCAACTTTCTTTTTTTATTTTTCCTAAAGGATTTTAATCTGTTTCTAGCTATTTCTAGTTACGTTTCACCTTTAGCTTTCTCAATATCAATATTAATAAACGAACGTATTTTGTATGAGATTTTAACTTAATTAGTTTTACATAATTTTTTTAATCTAACTAGTTAATTGTAAATGATTTCATTTTTGTTGTTTGTGACCATGGGTTGCTTTAAATTTTCATTTTCCATTAATCATAAAATGACATTCTCTGTTTAAGAACCACACAAACTGCATTGATCATTATTTAATAAATATTAATATATATTATATGTTTTTTTTATAATATGGAGGTAATTTAATAATTCAAAGGTCAATATTTTACAAACTCATCTAATTAGTTATCAAAGATACCAGGATTATAATTTAGTATGCCAGACGCGCGTTTCGTCTACATAAAGACTCATCAGTGACGCTCATTTCAAAATGTTTATAAAGCCAAACAAGTACGAAGTTGAAAAGCATTGAAGATCCAAAATTCCAAAAAGTTGTGCAAAATACGGCTAAGGTAATCTTATGCTAACGTAATCAAATGCTAAAACAGACAGCAGTTTTCGTTGAAATACAAGGCTATATAATTATGTACGACAGAAGCGCAATAAACGATGTCCGTCGTTCATGAATCAGTTAACCAAACAAGAACTCTAAAATATTTTATGACGGCAAAATAAAAGTGTTATTACAATATCTACTCTTTTGAGAAATGACACATGATCATAAAATATGAATACGTAATAACCCATATCAACAATAACAACAATATCAATTGAGAATACCATAATCAGTTTGACACATCATTCCTTGACGATAAAATATTCTATTGTCGGTTGATTGATTATAATACCAGTAGAAACTGAATTATTGCTGTTTTACTTCTATCGTTTTGATAAAAAAAAATGTCAGTCAGATGGGATGGTTAAATCATCAATCCTTCAATTTGTTTCACTGAATAACATTGATGAATGAAAGTAAAGGGCGAGTTGGTCTTTTTCGATTTAAGGTTACGCAATTAAGTTAGTTGTAAATGCTTAAAATAAGGAGATGGTGTAGAATTGAAAATGATACTACTATCAATCAAAGTCTTAATGAAGTGATTGTAAGCATTACTTAGTTTTTCAGTTTAAGAATAGTGTAAATTGTTACCATACTTTCTTACAAACATGCTGAAAAAATTCTGATACCAGACATTCAACAGATTTACAACTAAAAACAAAGTCCTACAAATCTTCTAACAGGACAATGAAAACTTTAACACAGAAATAAAACAGAACAAAATGAAAAGAGGATTGTCATTTCAATGGTGATATATTTCATATACAGTACAAACAATTAAATGATCGAACCTAATGCTTTTGACAGCAGAATTATTGAGAACGTATTAGTATGACCACCCAAAGCGTACCATAGAACATTGTTCAGAGTAACGATAATTAGCTGTCGCTTTTGTAATGCTACAATGTTAAGAGTTTTTGTAAGAAAACTCTTTTAAACAGATAAATGAAGATTAGAACGAAACTCGATATTTCAATTGGTTCCATTGTGCACACATTTTGTATTTGTATGTACTTGCTGGTCCTTCCTGGACACAGCTTTTTAAATCAATATGACATGTTATGAGCATTTTATCACGGGATTTATGAGAAATAATATCAATGTCTAAATTAAAGTTTGACAAATCATTACGTACTATCATGAAGTATTTCAGTTTTAGAAATACTAATAAAAATGAATTTTCATTGATAACTACGTAAGATTCACCAATGGGGTTTTTTCACAAATAAAAGAGTGTGAAATTAGACAGCGCAAATTCAATAGCTGATGATAATTACATTTTGAACCTAGACGTAGGTTTTACTGTTATACGAATTGCCCAATCATGCCATTGGCAGCATTAGAGTTAAAAACATCTTACATCTACAATATTTAAAACAAATTTGCTAGAGTAAGCTGTAATCTTAAGTGAAATTATTAACAAACAACGAATAGTTTATGTTTATACGTCATACTGATTGTCTACATTAATTACGTTAAGCTTTAACTACTGAGCTGATAACAAATTCAATATAAGTTAGTTGAAAGCGCTCAGGTATAAAGAACACAACATATAAATGTCAGATTTACTTTTAAAAAAGTATATCATTGAGTGACACAGTTGAATTTATTTCAAGGATTCATAAGACGAACATTGTTCTTGAAATGCCAGGAAATAGTTACAGGAAGAATAAGACATTCTCTTACGTCGAAATACCTTTACATTTATTGCAATGTGTTTCCCTCTGTTATCATGTATTTAGTTTAAATGTTTAATGTTATATTTGTAATTCTCATCGGATTTTGTCAAATGTGTTGACGTCTTTTCTATTATATTTATGTGTTATGGAAACAAAAATTAATCACCGCCGTCATTTATTAGATTTAGTTTTGGTCAACATAATCTGTACGATAATTTAAGTTTGAAGTTGGATAGTTGGATTCATAACAAACTGCACATATACATATTATAGTTAATTGCTATTAATAAGTATTGCAATATGCATTGTGTTTAAATGCCATATCAGTATTTAGTTCTATTTTAATCTTTAATCAATCCTAATTCTATCTTACTTTTGAGATATAGTTTTTCATATGTGACGTAATGTTTCTGCTGTTTCAGAAATTTCATATGTTCAAATTTTTTAATGCCTTTTCACCATCGTATGTGACGTAATTTTTAATGCCTTTTCACTGTCGTATGTGACGTCATTTTCATAATTTACTGCGTTGAGGCCTGGACTGGGTCGGGTGTGTGTATTCTGTGTTAGTCATTCATTATGTATTCGTGTTTGTTTTATGTAATGAGTTAATACTTCAGTTTCATTATGTATATCTGTTATATTCATTTGATAAAATTTACTGTTTGCAATAGCATTAATTGTTCTAAATAATTAGGATGTTCTTATCCCAAGCATACAAACTTAGCCGTATTTGACACAACCTTTTTCAACTTTTGATCTTCAGTGCTGTACAACTTTGTACTTTTTTTCGCTTTCGATCTTTTATATCTGGGCGTCACTGGTGAGTCTTGTGTGGACGAGGCGCGTTTTTGGCGTATTAAATTTTAAACCTGATGCTTTTTGTTATTCATTAATCATGTGTTTCTTTGTCTAATACGTTTTCCTATTTATTTGTATTGTAGTCCTGTAATATTATGTTGTCATTTCTATGTTATATTTAACATTGCCATTAAAGTGTGAGGTTTGGCATGCCCCAAAACCAGATTCAACCCACCATTTTTTCCTTTAAAAATGTCCTGTACCAAGTCAGGAATATGGCCATTGTTATATTATAGTTCGTTTCTGTGTGTGTTACAATTTAATGTTGCGTCGTTTGTTTTCTCTTATTTTTGAGTGTAAATTGATATTGCGATAAGACGTGTCACGGTACTTGTCTATCCCAAATTCATGTATTTGGTTTTGATGTTATATTTGTTATTCTCGTGGGATTTTGTCTGATGCTTGGTCCGTTTCTGTGTGTGTTAGTTACATTGTAGTGTTGTGTCGTTGTTCTCCTCTTATATTTATGCGTTTCCGTCAGTTTTAGTTTGTTACCCCGATTTTGTTTTTTGTCCATGGATTTATGAGTTTGAACAGCGGTATACTACTGTTGCCTTTATTTATCTTCCGCCCCTCTTTGATATTCGCTTAGAAACAGTATGTGTTAGACATATCCAATTGCTTTATTAATTTATGATGGTGACTGTCAATTTTATGTAGTTTCGAACTCATATATTGTTTTGTACTTTACTTGAGCTGTATTTGTGTAATGAGCACACTCTTGTTCAGGCAGTCCGTATCATTTACACTGGGGTAAAGCTGATGACCGTAACTGCATTCACGGTCATCCCAAGATGTCGGATGAAAAATTAGGTCAGTTTCTGTATTGTCTGTTTAAGTGTTTCTAGATCATTTTCTTTACAAATCATACATTGAAACGATGAAAATTAATAAAAGAATCACTCGGAAATCACTCATTACTTCCGAGAAATGTGCATGAAACGGGAATTTCGATTTGAAAAAATCGTGAAGATGACCGTAAATCACAATCGAGATGACCGTAACAGAAACAGCGATTCATAACAAGGCTGGCCGTAATTGGTTTTAAGATGACCGTAATTTGTAAATGATGACCGTAACTTTTAAAGGATGACCCTCAATTCTAAGAAATATCCGTATTTATATAACTACCTTTTTGTATCAAATGATAAATCGTGTTGGTATAAACATATTAATATGAGAGTATTATCCTATAGGTAGAAGAAAATAAGACGTGCTTCAAATTGCAAAGTTTACTATATGTATCTTTTTTACGGTAGAGGGTTTAATTTTTAAAATGAATTTGCAAAAAGACATGCAAATAAACAGGTCGGGAAAACATGCTACAAAAGCGCGATAAAATGACACCTTACAAGTATAATGAAAAAAATGCGGTGCACAGCCTCCAACTGCACGGCAAAAGATTTTTTTTTTATTTCTGGGATTCCTTTTAATGCATTATAATAAATACACATTTTTAAAAATGCCAATGCATGTACACCCATTGATATTATATCGTCTTCCATTTTGTCGTGCAAATAAAATTACAGAAAATATTTTGAAAATATCATACGACTAGTGAAGGTGAGCTCCAGCAAAGTAGATCCTTAAAATAGTTTTGCATAGGCGGATCCAGGGGGGGGGGGGGGGGCCGGGCCCCCCTTTCGTGGGAAAAATTTGGTTGATTATATATGGAATCACTGAAGCATGACTGGAGCGTGGCCCCCCCCCCCTTAGGTCAGTCAGCGGGCCCCCCTTAGGAAAGTTCTGGATCCGCCACTGTTTTGTACGAATAGCGTATCACAAGGCGGAACGTTGTCAATTTGTATATATACAGAAATGTTATTCATACAGTCAGGATTATACTTCGTCAAAATTATCTCCCCATTACGCCAGTTCATGATCACAACAATCGTAGAAATTGAAGCCATTGTAGGGATGACGCTCTGCCAATTTTGCTCTTGAAAACTGACAAATTTATTCACATAGCATCATTATGATCCGTTATATGTCAGTTGTATTCTAAAAGACAAATGTATCTACTAGCAATTGAGCATTAGTTAATGATCTTGTCTGTACTTAAAAATATTGTCTGATCGGATGTCAGGTGGAATTTTCGAAAATTCTTAAGCATTTTAAAAAAAATTCTAATTAAATATTTCGTGGAAGGGCAGACTAAATATTTTCAGTGGTTGAAGATTATAAACCCTAGTTATCACACACAAGAAAATCATATTTTTTCGAAGATATTCATTTTCATCATCCAAATTAAAAGACTCTGTTTTTACTGTTTTTACTGTTTTTGTGATTCATTAGATAGGTATTTCACTTGACCCATATATTCAATTTTCATCTTTTGTCATTTTTTTACGTTATAAAGTCAACCTGTAGCTTTGATATATAAAAATGATAGAATCTGAAGCGAGATGCTATAACAAATACTCTTGCTTTTTACGTTTTAAAGACAAAATATACACCTCAAACATGCCCCAACATAAAAAGGTGCACTCGATTTTCTCTTTTCGATACAATCGTTACCTATTTTTGGGAATATTTTCTTGATTCACATAATGGAAGGGCAGACACGAAAATTTCTGAACTAAATGATTGATATGTTCTCCGTCCCTCGTTAAAAAAAATAAATAAATCGGAGATTAAGCATTTTCTACATCCAACTTATAGATACCCATGTCGTCGACTTGATATCTTATTGTTTTGCATTACTATGTTTAGATAAATTGAAAACTTATGCAAATGGTGTTTTTAAAATAAAACACTTCGTAATAGGAAGAAAATTGTCGTTGTATTTGTTTCTATTAACTTTTAAAATTTTTGTCACTACAGTTAACATTACAGTAAACATTTATCGCCTTCTCTAAGAAAAAGCTTCGATTCTTTTGTTCTATTTCAAGAGTGTTTCCGCCTGCATATATCAAGACAAATTAAGATTTTAATCTGCTTGCTCTGGAACCATACACATGGGCTCGATTACCGAATATCCATATGTATTATTAATGTTTTTTATGCTCCATTAATTGGCATTATGTTTTTCTGGTCTGTGCGTACGTTCGTCCGTTCGTCTATTTGTTTGTCCGTTTGTCCAGCTTCAAGTTAAATCAACTTGAAACTTGGTACACATTTTCCCTATGGTATGATCTTTTTAATTCTAATGCCAAATAACAGTTTTATCCCATTTTCATAGTCCACTATACATAGAAAATGATAGTGTAGATGAGGCATCCGTGTACCAGGGACACATTCATGTTTCTTCAAATTTTCGTCGTATCGCTGTCAATTTGTGTTAAAATTTTAACGTCGTTATCAATAAATATTTCATTGTTTACGAGAAATATGCAATTAACCACATTGTCATAAATCCCAAATACGGCCAATTATATTATAGTTTAATAAAAGAAATTTATTAAACATATTTATATCCGTGCAACCGAGCCCCTATTGAGATCGACAAACTCAACAAAAAGCTTTCAATACAAATACGGATATTTCATAGAATTGACGGTCATCCTGTAAAAGTTACGGTCGTCCTATATAAATTACAGTCATTCTTTACAAATTACGGTCATCCTTTACAAGTTAGGTCATCTTTTTACCAATCACGGTCATCCTTATTATATGTTACGGTCATCTTGAAAATATTTTGATTATGATTTACGGTCATCTTCACGATTTTTTCAAATCGAATTTCCCGTTTCATGCACATTTCTCGGAAGTAATTAGTGATTTCCGAGTGATTCTTTTATTATTTTTCTTCGTTTCAATGTATGATTTGTAAAGAAAATGATATAGAAACACTTTAACAGACAATACAGAAACTGACCTAATTTTTCATCCGACATCTTGGGATGACCGTGAATGCAGTTACGGTCATCAGCTTTACCCCAGTGATTTAACTGTACACAAGTGAAAAGTATCGATTTAGATGTATAACTCCATATTTTGGACTAGAGGGTATGCTACTGCTGAGAAATGATAAGTTGACGATTTGAAAGTTGCAATATTTGCGGATGTCAAAGATTTTACTTGAAAGTCTTAGCAAAGAGATACAAATTAATAAAAAAGACATGTAAAAGCAAGGTAAAGAAACATATGTATTCTATATATAATTCCGTCTTTTAGTAGAAAAGTAGAAACAAACTTCAATGTTTTCTATTAACATTCTGTTCTGTATCATTCTGAACAAACTTTCAAATGGCATTTTATATGGAATATGGTAGTTTTTATCAAATACGATGTAGTTCGTTTCTATGTATGTTGGCGTTAATCGTTGATGCAGTTCTGTGGCCTGTTATTCATTTGTTGTCCTCTGATAGATGATGTGGTTCCCTCGGTCCTGGCTTGTGATCCGGATTGGTATTCGTTTAATATATTCATGACGATTAAGCAGCGGTATACTACTGTTAACTTAACTTATATGCATTAGTTTGAGATTGTTTATAACAATCCTAGATATATTTATATATAATTTGAGGTTATGAACCACAATCCAATGTAACAGTCGTGAAAAGAGTACGACATAAGGAACATATATAACATCTGATTCAATCTATAGTACATCTTATACACATTTATTATTGCCGTTAGTAGAAATAATCTTTTTTAAAACATACAAGATTGTATTGCATTGTTGCATTTATCCAGGATTATAGATTGTTCTTAAAGTAATGATTTTTTAAAAGACCGATTATTTTTCGAATATTCTCGACACAATTTTTGATAAGAACTAATGGATACAAATTTACCTTTGGGTTCTGTTACTTTGAAGTTTCTCATATCAAACTAATTATACTGTGTGTCTATGCTGTATTGAACTTGGCATCATGTATTCGGGTTGAGTTTTCTGTAATAAGTTAATACTTCAGTTTCATTATGAATATATCTTTCACATTCATTTGTTAAAATTTACTGTTTGCAATAGCATGAATCGTTCTATATAAAAGTGTTCTTATCCCGGGCATAAAAACAATGCCGTATTTGGCAAAACCTTTTCAACTTTTGATCTTCAGTGCTGTACAACTTTGTACTTTTTTCACTTTCGATCTTTTATATCTGTGCGTCACTATTGAGTCTTGTGTGGACAAGACGCGTTTTTGGCGTATTGAATTTTAAACCTGATGCTTTTTGTTATCTATTAATCATGCTTTTCTTTGTCTAATATGGTCTCCTTTTTATTTGTATTGTAGTCCTGTAATATTATGTTGTCATTTCAATGTTATATTTAACTTTGCCATTAAAGTGCGAGGTTTGGCATGCCATAAAACCAGGTTCAACCCACCACTTTTATTCCCCTTTAAAAGTGTCCTGTACCAAGTCAGGAAGATGGCCATTGTTATAATATTGTTCGTTTCTGTGTGTGTTGCATTTTAACGTTGAGTCGTTTGTGTTTTCTCTTATTTTTTAGATAAGACGTGGCACGGTACTTATCTATCCCAAATTCTTGTATTTGGTTTTGATGTTATATTTGTTATTCTCGTGGTGTTTTGTGTGTTGCTTTTCGGTGTTGTGTCGTTGTTCTCCTCTTATATTTAATGCGTTTCCCTCGGTTTTAGTTTGTTACCCCGATTTTGTTTTTTGTCCATAGATTTATGAGTTTTGAACAGCGGTATACTACTGTTGCCTTTATTTATCACCACCGGACCGGAATCTCTGCTGGTGGACAATCTGTCCCCGAGGATTCTACCAGTCCGGTAGCCTAACAGCATGAAAACTAGTAGAACAAATAATATTATACTGGATGACACGACGCCCAGGATAAAAAGGTGTCAATCGGCTGTTGTCAAGGACACAACAACACCGATTTTATCAGGTGTCCCTAGGATCATCTTAAATGATGTTATGAAAATGACACATGTGCAGTCTTCTGAATCCTCATTGTACTATAAAAATTTAGACAAGTTTGAATATATTCGGCCGTGTACTGTTCAACTTTCGGATATTTTAGATTTCAATGACAACCATCAATATTGCTCTATTTACAAATGTAACCGTAAAAATTGTAAAACCTGTGATATACTAATAACTGATACCCACTTTCAAAGTAATTTAACCACCAAAAATTACAATACACATAGCCATGAGGATTTGAATTGCACTGCCTCCAATATTGTTTACGGTATTGAATGTACTCTTTGTGGATTGATCTACGTCGGGGAAACTCGACAAAGACTCAATTTTAGGATGAATGATCATCGGTCAAATGTTAATGATCCTAATAACAACAAATTTCTCTATAAACATTTTAATCAGCCTGACCATTCTATTGTTTCAATGAAAGTCCGGATTATAGAGAAAATATATCATCCTACAAATGACCCCATATTGAGTACACCATATCGTTTACAAAGAGAAGACTTTTGGATTAGAGAGTTGGGAACAGCCATTCCCTATGGATGCAATGACAAAATTGATGGTGTAGGTATTTTATCTAGTCCCAGGTGTAGTACTGTCAATACATTAAAATTATTTAATACTTCTGCTCGACGAAATAGAAGTCATGGTCACAGAAAATATATACCACCTGCTGTACACACCGTGACAATTGATAGTCTATTATCGTCTGTTCAAAAACCTTTAGGAATTCATCATATTAGAACTAAATTATACTCCATTCCATTGTCAAAACTTTCTTTACTATTTCAAGATGCCAAAAATACTTCCGTTACTGATTCTCGTTCTGTTTTGTATAGATTAGTTGCAATTATCATGGACATTGCTAACCATAGACTATTCAAACCCGTATTGACTACATCCAATAGTGAGGAAAAACGTTACTTTTTTAAGGTAGAATTCGCCAATAAAGGTTTAGATGCTGTAAATATTGGCAATATTTTCCATCAAAAATCTGTACAAAAAACTATACCTGATTACTTCAAAAATAAAGCTACACCTGTTATTTCTTATACTTACACCAAGTCTATTGCATCAAAGATTTTCAACCACAAGAGAGTTTTAGAGGCTTTTAACCTCAAAGATACAAAATCCAAGCCTCCGGATTGCTCATGTGCATCTTCTCAATACAATTATAGTCCAGCTGGTCATATTATTACTGGTGACCTTGGTATTGTTACCAATGAACAACTAAGAGAGTTGCTAGCCAAGGGACCAAAGTATAGAATCCCCCAGCCCATCAACTGGAAAAAGAATTTCAAGTTACTGATGGATGCAGTTGAGGACTATGCAAGAAAATGGGTAAAGCGCGAACCAGACGAACCCGAACTGGACACTTTGTCTGAATGGATCAAAGCTATTCGATCATGCATTCAGAGGCGCATACAAAAACTACGATGTTATATGAGTACTAGAGTTTCTAACCCTTTCAAGAATCCGGAGGTTGTGGATGCTTTATCCTCTTTGCATGACAAATATGTCGTTGTTCCGGCAGATAAAGCCTCCAATAATATCGTCTTCATATGTAAAAAACATTATTTGCAATGTCTCACTACAGAGCTTGGAATTGATAAAACTACTGGTAATCCTACATATTCTTTAACATCATTTACCAAGGATGAAATTTTACAAAATCATAAATCTGTCCTTCTTTCTTTTGGTATCAGCATCAAAGAAAACGAAGAAAACTTGCCCTCATTATACTGGATACCTAAATTACACAAAACTCCATATAAAGAACGATACATAGCTGGGTCTTCAAAATGTTCGACTAAACACCTTTCTAAAGTATTGACTACTATTCTTTCTACAGTTAAAGATGGGCTGCAAAAATATTGTGAGGAGATATATTCTACCAGTGGTGTTAACCAGATGTGGATTCTCAAAAATTCGAAAGATCTACTGCTTAACCTTCGATCACAATCTTTGCAATTTTGCAGCAACATAAAAACTTTTGATTTTTCTACGCTATATACTACTATTCCCCATGCTCAGTTGAAAGATCGACTTCACCATCTCATAAAACAGAGCTTTTTCTATAAAAATGGGAATCGTAGATACAAATTTCTTGTTTTGGGATACAATAATTCATATTTTGTAAAGAATCACACTGAATCTTCCAGAAAATATACTGAAGATGATATCATTAAAATGCTGGACTTTTTGATCGACAATATATTTGTTGAGTTTGGAGGATTTATATTTCAACAGACAGTCGGTATTCCAATGGGTACTAATTGTGCACCCCTGCTGGCTGATTTGTTTTTGTATTCGTATGAAGCAGAATTTATTCAGAACCTTCTAAAAGACAAAAAGAAAAAGCACCTTGCGAAATTCTTTAATTTTACTTTCCGATATATTGATGATGTTTTATCATTGAACAACCCATACTTCAGCCAATACTTACATCTCATATATCCTAGTGAACTTGAAATTAAGGATACTACTGATACTAGAAGGACTGCTTCATACCTTGATCTTTTCCTCAATATTGACGTAGATGGACGACTTCACACGAAAATCTATGATAAACGGGACGATTTCAACTTCCCAATTATCAATTTCCCATTTCTTAGCAGTAACATACCCTCTGCCCCTTCGTATGGTGTTTACATATCACAATTGATACGTTATTCACGTGCTTGTTCACACTATACGGACTTCATATACAGGAGTGTGCTCCTTACGCAGAAACTGCTCCAACAAAGTTATGAGGAGGACAGATTAAAATTGACACTCCGTAAATTTTATGGACACCATCACGAATTGGTGGATCCATATGATGTCTCTTTAACCAAACTAGCTAAGGACATTTTTACCACATGGTAGATTGTGGTTTGTCATTATGTCGTCTAATCTTTTAATTACCAAACGTGACTTATTCCCGATTGTGACTGTTTTGCTGAATGTGAATTCGTATTACTATAAGACGTGTTTCTGTACTTGTTTATCCCAAATTCATGTATTTAGTTTACATGTTTAATGTTATATTTGTAATTCTCATTTTGTCAAAATGTGTTGACGTCTTTTTATTATATTTAGGTGTTACGGATGGAAAAATTAATCACCGCCTTTATTTATTATATTTAATTTCGTACGATTAATTACGTTTGAAGTTGGATTCATAACAAACTGGATATATATATATTACAGTTAATTGCTATTAATAAGTATTGCAATATGCATTTTGTTTTAATAAATTATCAGTATTTAGTTCTAATAGAATCTCAAAGCAATCCGAATTCTATCTCACTTTTGAATTATAGTTTTTCATGTGTGACGTCATGCTGTTTCTAAATTTCATAAATTCAAATGTGGCATAACGTTTGCCTTTTCACCATCGTATGTGACGTCATTTATTTTTTAATTGCGTTGACGCCTGGATTGATTCGGGTGTGTCTATGCTGTATTGAACTTGGCATCATGTATTCGGGTTGAGTTTTCTGTAATAAGTTAATACTTCAGTTTCATTATGAATATATCTTTCACATTCATTTGTTAAAATTTACTGTTTGCAATAGCATGAATCGTTCTATATAAAAGTGTTCTTATCCCGGGCATAAAAACAATGCCGTATTTGGCAAAACCTTTTCAACTTTTGATCTTCAGTTCTGTACAACTTTGTACTTTTTTCACTTTCGATCTTTTATATCTGGGCGTTATGTATTCGGGTTTAGTTTTCTGTAATTAGTTAATACTTCAGTTTCGTTATCATGATTTCATATTCATTTGATAAAATTTACTGTTTGCAATAGCATGAATTGTTCTATATAATAAGAATGTTCTTATCCCGGGCATACAAACAATGCCGTATTTGGCAAAACCTTTTCAACTTTTGATCTTCAGTGCTGTACAACTTTGTACTTTTTTCACTTTCGATCTTTTATATCTGTGCGTCACTATTGAGTCTTGTGTGGACAAGACGCGTTTTTGGCGTATTGAATTTTAAACCTGATGCTTTTTGTTATCTATTAATCATGCTTTTCTTTGTCTAATATGGTCTCCTTTTTATTTGTATTGTAGTCCTGTAATATTATGTTGTCATTTCAATGTTATATTTAACTTTGCCATTAAAATGCGAGGTTTGGCATGCCATAAAACCAGGTTCAACCCACCACTTTTATTCCCCTTTAAAAGTGTCCTGTACCAAGTCAGGAAGATGGCCATTGTTATAATATTGTTCGTTTCTGTGTGTGTTGCATTTTAACGTTGAGTCGTTTGTGTTTTCTCTTATTTTTTAGATAAGACGTGGCACGGTACTTATCTATCCCAAATTCTTGTATTTGGTTTTGATGTTATATTTGTTATTCTCGTGGTGTTTTGTGTGTTGCTTTTCGGTGTTGTGTCGTTGTTCTCCTCTTATATTTAATGCGTTTCCCTCGGTTTTAGTTTGTTACCCCGATTTTGTTTTTTGTCCATGGATTTATGAGTTTTGAACAGCGGTATACTACTGTTGCCTTTCTTTATCTAGAACTAAAAAAATTATATAATGTCACCTCTTAAACCTTGATGATTATCACTTTCAAGAAAGGAAGATTCATTATCCGCTTAACAAATATATTATTTTAAGAGATTGAGTTGTAAATTATTGTTCACCATTGCCGATGCTGCTATGTTTTAAGTGACTTTTAATCCCTTATGATTTCCCTATAGACATATTTTGTTTTTAACATATGAACAAGGTTTGTTTACTGTAGTATCTCTGGAAATTGCAAAAAAAATCACACTTCTGTCTATACCGATTTAGGTATAGAAACTACATAGTTATTCAAATTTCATTGCAAACTATATCACAAAACACTGTTGTAACTTTTTTTAAAGGGAAACATTAAAAAGAATATGAGTTTAATGCTATGTTGACATGACGAACTGTAGGAGTGATGTCGGAGTGATGTAGCTCTTTTTTAGTTTTGGTGAAAATTAACCAGATCGAAAAAGGAGAACGTGTATGAAGGTCTCACATTGGCCTCAAGATCTATTTTAATCAAGCCAAAAAACTACAAATTTCACACACACATTAACTTCTTTATGGAGTTTTAAAATATAAAGTACGAAATTAAGACCCCTTAATAGTACTTGTGCATTTGTTTTTAATGTAACGTTTTGTTAAATTTTTCAATAATTTATTACATGTTTTAGCATAACTAACATTGTGCTATCCCTAACTTAGAAATGGTTTGTGGCTATGGATTCAATATTGACCGTTTGGTAAGAGATTTGAACATTATGCTTTCACTTTAAATTACAAAATTGAAGGAATATTAATTAAGTAATCCCTTGTTGGCAAAAATAAAGTTAGCTTTAAGTGATGATTTAAGTTATCACTTGATTCTGTGATGAATTTGAATAAAAGTATGCAATCATTCTGGCATGTCTGGCAGGCGAGAGATAAATTAGTTTAATTTAATGATAAATCCAATAAGCACGGCTTTGATATACAATCGGTCTTTTCCATTAATCATTTAATAAAATGACATTCTCTGTATAAGAACCACACAAACTGCAATGATCATTACCTAATATATATTAATATTAAGTGTCTCAAATTAGAGGAAATAACAGCTTCTTTTACAAACAAATTTATATGCCAAACGAAAATATTAATGTAAAGATATTGTTGTATAAAGAAATGATGTTAGTATAATAAATAAACTCATCATAAATACCAGGACTAAATTTTGTATATACGCCAGACGCGCGTTTCGTCTACAAAAGACTCATCAGTGACGCTCGAATCCAAAAAAGTTAAAAGGGCCAAATAAAGTAAGAACTTAAAGAGCATTGAGGACCAAAATTCCTAAAAGTTTTGCCAAATCCAGCTAAGGTAATCTATGCCTGAGGTAGTATAACACACGGTCTGTTGACTGCGTATAAACCATTGAAAACAAATCAGAGAAAATAAATAATGCCTTTCTTGAAATGTTCCGTTAAGTTTGGAAATGAATTATTAAGTTAAGTAGCATCTTTTTTGCAATTTAGGAAATTGAATTGGAGTTGATTGCACTTAACGAAACTTTACAAATAATACTACCACGTTTTCTTCACAAATACCATTGAAATTCTATCAATGACTTCTTTTTGTGTTCAACACATAAAGATCATTAGGAGCATTATGAAACATATAAATAGGCCTCAACGCAAGCCTAAATACCAACAACCAACCTGTATAAAACCAACTATTTGGATGATGTTTCAGAATTATAGGTTGATAATCTATATATATATATATATATATATATATATATATTCATCATTTTTAAATCAAAACTATGTTTAAGATATATGTTTTATATAAAACGAAGGTAGTTTATAAATTCAAAGGTTAATGTTTTATAAACTCTTGTAAAAACAGACAACAACGAGGGATAAACGATGCCCGTCATTCATGGATCAGTAAACCAAACGTGAACTCGAAAAGATTTTTTTCGGAAAATATGATTACGTCAAAATGAAGGTGTTATTAATACAGTATTTGCTTATTTATAGAAAAACGCATATACATACGTAATAACCCGTACCAACAATAACAACAATATCAATCGAGAATATCGAAACAAGTAAGACACGTCATTTCTACAGACGATGAAATATTCTACTGTCCATTAATTGATTATAAAAACTAGTATTAAATGAATTATCGCTGTTTTACTTTGATAGTAAAAATAACCAAATGTCAATCAGATGGGATGGTTAAATCATCCATCCTTCAATTTGTTTAACTGGATAACATTGATGAATAACAGAAAAGGTCGAATTGGTTATTTCCGTTTTAAGGTTAGTTGTAAATGTTCAAAATAAGGAGACGTGGTAGGATTGCAAATGAGACTACTTTAAACCAAATTCAAATGAAGTGATTGTAAGCAATGGTTATTGGTCAAGGTTCAGAATTTTGTTACATGCTAAAAATGTACTGAAATCAAACATTCTATAGATTTATAAACAAAAAGCAAATTCCTTCAAATCTTCAATCAGAAGATAAAAACTTCTACACATCATAAACAAGGACAATATGAAAAAAGGATTGTTTGTCATTCCAATGATGATATATTTCATATACAGTACAAACAATTAAATGATCGAACCTAATCCTTTTGACAGCAGAATTATTAAGAACGTATTAGTATGACCAACCCAAAGCTTACCATAGAAAAGCGCACAGTGTAACGATAATTAGCTGTACAGCCAAATAATGGAAATATATTGAAAACAACTGATCAATATGAAAATGACAACATTCAAATAATACTGATATTATGGAAGTGATGATATGTACATTAACCTTAAGAAACTATACAATTGGTTTACGTAACAAAATGTTGTGAGGTTAATAAAAAAAACGCTGGGTTTGTTTGAAATGCGACAATAGAATGAATAGTTAAAAGAAAACCTCTCAAACAGATAGATGTTGATGAGAACGACACTCGACAATTTAATGGCTTTTTTTTTTGCAAATTGATTTGACTGTTTGTATTCGTTTTATCACGGGATAGATGTATGATGAATGATTTAAAAAAGGACGAAAGACACAAGAGGGACAGTCATACTCAAAGATAAAAAATAAACTGAGAACGCAATGGCTTAAAAAGAAACGACAAACAGACAAATTATAGTACACAAAAGAAAACATAAAAAACTAAAGATTAAGCAAAACGCAACCCACCAAAAACTTGGGGTAATCTAAGGTGTACCAGAATGATAGGCAGATCCTGCTCCACAGTTGGCACCCGTCGTGTTGCTCATGTCTTGATTAAAGTTTGACGAACTATTATGTATTATCATGATTTATTTGATTTAATACTAATCAAATTGAGATACTAGTAGATACATGTAATTTTTTACATAACAGTGTGAAATAAAACAGCTTTATTTCTACAGCTGATAATAATAAAATGATGTGCATGACAGGTAGTACTTTTATACACATATCCCCAATATGCAACTGGCGGCGTTACACTTCAAAAGATCTTACGTACAATATTTTAAATAAACTATGCATGAGTAAACCGGAACCTTCAGGGAAGTTCTTGAAAAACGAGTCGTTTTAGTTAATATTTTTTTACTGAATATCTACATTTTGTGACTATTGAAGTGATAAAAAAGTCCATATAATATATAAATGATAGTTATACTTTTTAATAAAGTATATCCTGGAATGACACAGTTGAATTTATTTGCATGAGTTCATAAGACAAACATTGTTCTTGAAATGCCAGGAAATAGTAACAGGAGATATAAGACATTCTCTCCAATCAACTTATTATTTTATACCTTTATATTTATTCATTTAACAGTACGGTATTCGTTGAGAAGCAATAGATGTTTGACATATATAACCTAATCAGTTTGTGATGGTTTCCCTTATTTGGTGTGTTAATGTTTTACTGTAAACATCCGTAGAATCGTTTGATACACACAGACGATCAGTAATACCACAATCTCATTACTACAAACCGATTCAATCTATGGAACATCTCATTCATACCAATTATACTTGCTTTAGACATAATCTTGAAAGTACACAAGTGTTAGTTTCTGTGTCATTTGGTCCCTTGTGACGAGTTGTCTCAGTATATAAATACCACATCTTCGTTTTATGGATATAAAAATTGTAATCTCTTGTGGCAGTCATCCGAGATTATTGATTGGTCTAAAAATTATGCTGTTCAAACAAGCTATTGTTTCAACATGCATGCAGTTTCTGATAATTTATTTGATTATTCTCGAAGCAATTGTTGTTTAGAATCAATTGTTTATTTTATAAATTCATAAAAAGTTTAGATTTCATTAATATTTTATTGTTTTCCATTTCAAACAAACGATCTTGTGTCATGTATTACTCATATTAAAACATTAAAACATTCTAAAACTAAGAAAACTATATAACCGTGCATTTAAAATGCTGCACTTCCAGGAAAAATAGATTCATTATCCGCTTTAAAAAAATGTCTAGAGAATGAATTGTAAATTATCGTTCACCATTGTTGATGTTGTTATGTTTTATGTGACTTTAATCTTTTATGATTCCCCTACAGACATTTTTTTGGTTTGCGTACGAAAAAGGTTTGCTTAATGCAGTATCTGTGTAAATGGCAAAACTGCATAATAATTCCCACTTCTGTCTGTATTAATATTATTGTCTACTAAGGTATGAACTGTGACAATAGATTCCGGCAACGCCTGCAAATACAATATGCATATACTAATTGTTACATTATTTCCTGGATCCTGCATTTCCTTTAGAGATTTACATTATAGCGATTTGCAGTGTATGAAGAAGCTGTTTTAAAAAGGGTTTCAAATTGTACAGTTGACGTCTTCCAATGAAAAATGTTATTGGCACAATTCTATGATATTTTATCTGAATTATGGATTATTTGTTTTAAAGATAACGACGAATGTGTTCCAAATATAGCATTCACAATCCCGTTCACTGTTTCTAGAATTTGACTATATACTTATCACCGAATTTGTATTCAAATGAGCATCACGACATATGCCATATGTCGAGCAGAATCTGCTCACAAATCCAGAGCACCTGAGATAACATCGGTTATTGATGGGGTTCGTGTGCTTTTTATTTCGATTTAGGTGTAGATTTTGTTGTCTGGTATTTTCTTAACTGACTGTTTCTCACTTTCTGTATTTTGTGAGATTCAAATGCACTGATATCGAATGTTAAGGGTTTGCCTGCCCATAAACGAACCAACAAGTTTTTACATATCTTAGATCTTAAAGTTAAGTAATTTTAATACGTTTTGTTCAAACGAATGTGAAGCGGGGGGATAGATTACATAAGCTGATAAAACCATACCTTCTATAAAAGCGCCGAGTAACTGGGAAGGAAGCATGGCATTTTTTCTGGGTGCTGGCATTTCAAGAACAATGTTTGTCTTATGACAGATTAACAATACAAAATAATTTTTTCATCTTGCGTTTGAAACAATGTGTTCCAAGAAACCCATGATAAAAGCTTTATGGTTCATTTTAAGTTTAAGGTCCTTTGTTACATTGTTTCATTGTTTTGCATAATCCAATAAGATAAATTTCAATAAAATTAATTTCCTTAGGTTAAATAGAATTGCATTTGAAGAGTACTAAAAATCTCACCAAAGATAGTAGTTCGAAAAACAGAACTCTTTAGTAACACTCGAATTGAAGCATTTTCAAAGCGTTCTGCCACATACAGCAAGTTAATACATAAGTTAATCTATAGTTATGGAGTTAGGTAAACAGTTATTATTTCTACAATGTTTCAAGTGCTTTTTGTACGTCATAAAGTTTCTGCACTATAGTGTGTTTTTGATTTATGTTGATGATAGGCGAACTTTTAAGAATTGTATTCGCCCACTAAGCATTACTTCTTTCTCTTTTTTTATCATTCCGAGTCGACACAATATAAACCACTAACATTATTGTCCTATTGTCAACGTTGTTCTCGTTCTTGATATACACGCTGTATTTGTAACTTGAAGTGAGGCAAAGATCAGTCAACCTATTCTTACAATAATAATGTATTTCCTTTAGTATTCCTATCTTTCGCTGTAAATGTTCATAATTACCGTTATGGAACTCGTCAATGGTTGTCTTTACTAATATTTACAATATTCTATCAGCTAAACATATTTTCCTGATGTGAAAATCTCATAGTCCATTTTTATTTATGCCTTTTACACTTACCTTTTTCAGACATTTTAAGCACGTGAACTTATAGAAGTTGTTTTCAGGACCAGATAATTGTTTTTAAACCTTAAGTTAATTTTGTTTCTGTATCGAACAAAACCAGTTGTTTTAATGTGACATTTCGTAATTGAAGACTCAATTTGGCTGTGTTGGAGTGAGGAGATATATTCTACCAGTGGTGTTAACCAGATGTGGATTCTCAAAAATTCGAAAGATCTACTGCTTAACCTTCGATCACAATCTTTGCAATTTTGCAGCAACATAAAAACTTTTGATTTTTCTACGCTATATACTACTATTCCCCATGCTCAGTTGAAAGATCGACTTCACCATCTCATAAAACAGAGCTTTTTCTATAAAAATGGGAATCGTAGATACAAATGTCTTGTTTTGGGATACAATAATATATATTTTGTTAAGAATCACACTGAATCTTCCAGAAAATATACTGAAGATGATATTATTAAAATGCTGGACTTTTTGATCGACAATATATTTGTTGAGTTTGGAGGATTTATATTTCAACAGACAGTCGGTATTCCAATGGGTACTAATTGTGCACCCCTGCTGGCTGATTTGTTTTTGTATTCGTATGAAGCAGAATTTATTCAGAACCTTCTAAAAGACAAAAAGAAAAAGCACCTTGCGAAATTCTTTAATTTTACTTTCCGATATATTGATGATGTTTTATCATTGAACAACCCATACTTCAGCCAATACTTACATCTCATATATCCCAGTGAACTTGAAATTAAGGATACTACTGATACTAGAAGGACTGCTTCATACCTTGATCTTTTCCTCAATATTGACGTAGATGGACGACTTCACACGAAAATCTATGATAAACGGGACGATTTCAACTTCCCAATTATCAATTTCCCATTTCTCAGCAGTAACATACCCTCTGCCCCTTCGTATGGTGTTTACATATCACAATTGATACGTTATTCACGTGCTTGTTCACACTATACGGACTTCATATACAGGAGTGTGCTCCTTACGCAGAAACTGCTCCAACAAAGTTATGAGGAGGACAGATTAAAATTGACACTCCGTAAATTTTATGGACACCATCACGAATTGGTGGATCCATATGATGTCTCTTTAACCAAACTAGCTAAGGACGTTTTTATCACATGGTAGATTGTGGTTTGTCATTATGTCGTCTAATCTTTTAATTACCAAACGTGACTTATTCCCGATTGTGACTGTTTTGCTGAATGTGAATTCGCATTACTATAAGACGTGTTTCTGTACTTGTTGATCCCAAATTCATGTATTTAGTTTACATGTTTAATGTTATATTTGTAATTCTCATCGGATTTTGTCAAATGTGTTGACGTCTTTTTATTATATTTAGGTGTTACGGATAGAAAACTTAATCACCGCCTTTATTAATTATATTAAATTTTGTACGATTATTTACGTTTGAAGTTGGATTCATAACAAACTGGACATAAATATATATCAGTTAATTGTTATTAATAAGTATTGCAATATGCATTTTGTTTAAATGAATTATCAGTATTTAGTTCTAATATAATCTTAAATCAATCCTAATTCTATCTCACTTTGATAGTTTTTCATATGTGACGTCATGCTGTTTCTAAATTTCATAAATTCAAATGTGGCATCACGTTTGTGCCTTTTCGCCATCGTATGTGAAGTCACATTTTTTTAATTACGTTGACGCCTGGACTGATTCGGGTGTGTCTATTCTGTGTTAAACTTTAATAGCATTATGTATTCGGGTTTAGTTTTCTGTAATTAGTTAATACTTCAGTTTCATTATGTATATCTCTTTCATATTCATTTGTTAAAATTTACTGTTTGCAATAGCATGAATTGTTCTATATAATAAGGATGTTCTTATCCCGGGCATAAAAACAATGCCGTATTTGGCAAAACCTTTTCAACTTTTTATCTTCAGTGCTGTACAACTTTGTACCTTTTTCACTTTCGATCTTTTATATCTGGGCGTTATGTATTCGGGTTTAGTTTTCTGTAATTAGTTAATACTTCAGTTTCTTTATGTATATCTCTTTCATATTCATTTGATAAAATTTACTGTTTGCAATAGCATGAATTGTTCTATATAATAAGAATGTTCTTATCCCGGGCATAAAAACAATGCCGTATTTGACGAAACCTTTTCAACTTTTGATCTTCAGTGTTGTACAACTTTGTACTTTTTTACTTTTATATCTGGGCGTCACTTGTAAGTCTTGTGTGGACAAGGCGCGTTTTTGGCGTGTTGAATTTTAAACCTGATGCTTTTTGTTATCTATTAATCATGTTTTTCTTTGTCTAATATGTTCTATTAATTTGTATTGTAGTCCTGTAATATTATGTTGTCATTTCAATGTTATATTTAACTTTGCCATTAAAGTGCGAGGTTTGGCATGCCACAAAACCAGGTTCAACCCACCACTTTTATTCCCCTTTAAAAGTGTCCTGTACCAAGTCAGGAAGATGGCCATTGTTATATTATTGTTCGTTTCTGTGTGTGTTGCATTTTAACGTTGAGTCGTTTGTGTTTTCTCTTATTTTTGAGAAATTGAGATAAGACGTGGCACGGTACTTGTCTATCCCAAATTCATGTATTTGGTTTTCATGTTATATTTGTTATTCTCGTGGTGTTTTGTCTGATGCTTGGTCCGTTTCTGTGTGTGTTACGTTTCGGTGTTATGTCGTTGTTCTCCTCTTATATTTAATGCGTTTCCCTCAGTTTTAGTTTGTTACCCCGATTTTGTTTTTTGTCCATGGATTTATGAGTTTTGAACAGCGGTATACTACTGTTGCCTTTATTTAGTGGTTGTTTTCTCGTCGCCCTTCTATATCATGATGGTAGTCTAAAATGTCAAATTTTTCAAAAACTTCTACCGAATTCCAACAGGACTGACATATGATAGTGCTGTGTTGATTTTGTCAACAATGATGTTCTATTAATCAATTTTCTATCAAAGAAACAAGTGTTGGCGAGAACATATAATAGATCATAACACATGTTTGAAAAACAAATTAATCATAATCCCTTGATGGGAATGTAAAAGAACACTTAATTAGTACATTAACAAAATATTCACAAATTTCTAAGGTCTAAAATGCTGTTTGGTTTCATTAATCAAAATCTCAGATGAAAGTTGATGCATTTTTATTTTTGCTTTAATTCTTGGGGGGTATATAATGCACGTGTTAATACTCATCAACACATAAAAGGCACCAAATCTTCCTAGTTATAGTCTTTCCTTATATCATACATTATTGGGAAAAAGTAAAACAACAAACTTGCCGAACTCCGAGAAAATTCTTGACGGAAAGTTCCTAAGCAATTGGCAAAATCAAGAGTACAAACACATCAAACAAATGGATAACAATTGTGATTTTCTTGAAACGGTACAGTAATTTTCTTATTTAGAAAATGTTTGATAAAAGGCTAGAATATTTCGAGCATAAACTTGAAATTCATTTAGTGGCGACGAAGTAAAAAGTCTCGGATTAGTCAATTTGGAATTCTTCTTTAGAACAATATTTATTAAAACAAGCAATTGTTTGTCCTTTTATCTACAACCACATACCCGCCTTGGGAATCAACAATAGATATGTCAAAATCTTGAAATGTACATATTCAATAAGATACCAAGATGAAATGACTTTTCTGGTACATTATTATAAGATCGTAGACCACGAAACCATACTACTAGTGAGCTGATTCACCGATATATATTGTAAAGGTCAACCAAATCGTATGGTGACCATACTACTGATGGAATGTTCAGTTTAGTCGTTCTTCTTTATCGTGAAGTCCACTTGAGTAGTTTTTGCGGAATGAGCCAACTTAGAAAATATGCTGTGTCACTGAATTTGGGATATTTTGTACATAACACTTTTCCGTTGAACTCTTTCAAACTGAAAATCAAAATAAATAGTGAATTTATCTGTTTACTATTTTATTATGATAAAGGAAATTTTGTAAAGAAAGCACATAAAACTTGTCAACCAATCTGCGGCCGAATGAGATAGACAAAATCATATAAATAATGCAAGAAAAACTTAACAGACAACGAAACCATAAAGTACATACATACAATATTAAAAACCCAGCAACAACAATACCAACACAATTAACCGTTTAAAGTCTAATGCATTTTGGGTAATATTTTCAAAAGCGTACATCAAAACGTTTTGATTAGTTTCAAACAATCTCGGCTACTGTATCAGATTAATAAAGGGTTATCGCGCTTTCCAGTTGTTTTTTTCCGCGCCTCATTCTTTATGTGTCTGTCCCTAGATAGGAGCCTATAATTCAGTGGTTGTGTTTCTGTGTATCATATTTGTTTTTCTTTCATTGTTTTGTATATAAATCTGGCCGTGAGTTCTCTCCTGTGAATTATGTAATGTTTGTCATTTTGTAGCCATTCACCGGTTTTACCCATTTTGAAGGCATTTTGGCGACCTGTAGTTGTCAATTTTTTAGTCATTTAGTCTCTTGTGTCAATCACACCACATGTTCATAATTTTATAAATAAAAGTCAGCGAAACATTTTACAAAACATACATTAATCACGAACATAACTTAAGCCGTAAGTTTTCTCATTTGAATTGTTTTACATTATCATTGCGGGGCTTTTTTTGTCAGACAAACATAAAATATTAACCTTTAAATCAGTTAGCTACCTTCATATTATATAAAACATATTTCTTACACATAGTTTTAATTACAAAAATATGAATATTATTTGCACAATTTTATTCAGTGCTTGCAACTTCTACTCAAATTTCTCAACCGAAAAGTAATTTCATTTAATAATGCATTTCAAAACTTTACGAAACATATCAAGAAAGACGTTATATATTCTTTCTGATTTGTCTTTAATAGTTATTGTGGTGTCAACAGACCGTGTGTTTAACATTATTCAATATCCAATTCGCTGGTTTTTTTCAGTAAACTAATTATGCTTAGTTTTGTTCGTTTAACGCATAGCCGTTCTATATAAATACTAACGTTACGTTATTCAAAACACATAGTCGTTAGAATTGATATTTCATAATAAACATATATAATTTTCTAGAAGCACTGACAACATATGTGGATGATAAAGTCTATTAACAATTATTGTTAACAATAAAGTACTATAAACACAATAGATAAATGTCAGTAATACTTTAAGAGAACAGTTTCTTTTACTGTCAAGAATTTTTCTTTCCCTGATGTGATTTAAAAGAGGAACAGAAAGACAAAATACCAGACAAACATTTTTCATGATATACTTAAAACAACTAATACATCAGCACCAAAGCGAAAGCAACATGTCTCTTAGGATCGACTTATTATCCGGCAATCAACTTTATAAATGTATTTACCGTAAAAAACTAAGTATATGTGGAAAACTTTGATGATTTGTATAAAGTGTATGAGATAGGAATACAGTTTTGTAAATACGGTGTCAGGATTAAAGCTTTGTATGTCAGACGCGCGATTCGTCTACAATAGACTCATTAGTGACGCAAGAATCGAAAAGTTGAAAAGGCCATATGAAGTGTAAATAGAATTAAGGACCCAAAATTACGAAAAATGCAGTATTGGTATATAAATCCTTTGTAAACATTTTTTGAGTTCATTGATATTTTCCACTTGCTCAGATGTTGTTGCAATAATGCCCAAATGATATTTTAACGAATCTAAAACATAAAAAGACTAAATAAAGAATTCTAAATCAGATAAAATAGGACACTATCAAAAAGACCTTATAAACAGTTTCAATAAGTAAGAACAACATGATTAAATATCAGAGGTCATAATCAGTTGACTTAAGGAAGTTTGCTGCTCAGTTTCAAAATAAACAACTTTCCATAAAAGTAGTATATATTGATAGGGGATTAATTGGAGAATGAAAAGGGCTAATTTAGCCCAAAAAAAATATAGGGGTCAATGAGCTTGTTTTCGAGATATTAGCCATTGGAGTTTGGCGATTTTTCATAGCCTTATCATTGACTACTTAAAGTCCTCAAAAAATATTTTTAAAAATAAGATTTTATTAGACTTTTACAAATGGCTTATAATTATACATGTAAAAGATTTATAAAAAGAAAAAAAGGGGGTTCATGGGCAAAATTGTTTAAGGCATTCAAATGGATAAATTCAGTGGATTTCGAAAATCTGACAAAAATTCCAAAAAATGACAAGCAAACATCCTTAATTAGATAAACAAGATAACCAGGAACATTTCAACAGAAAGATTGCAATCGATGAAATCAAACATACTAATATAGTGGACGCGATGATATGTCTTGTTACCATTCAAAACAACATAACTTGCTACCGTAACAAAGTCTTCTTCTTCTTCTTCTTCTTCTTCTTCTTCTTCTTCTTCTTCTTCTTCTTCTTCTTCTTCTTCTTCTTCTTCGGCTTCTTCGGCTTCTTCTTCTTCGGAACTCCACCCTATTTGGAGGGTCACCGCATTAAAAATATCCTAGTTTTAGATAATTTTTAAAATTGCGTTTTTATTGCCACTAAAATTTCTGTTTTATTGATACGAAAGTCAAAGGGGTCTGTATAAATACTTCAAGTTTTCAAAAACATGATTGAATGAGATGAATTATGATCTATTATTGGCTAAAAAGTAAAATACCGATAATTTACGGAAAGTTCCCTATAAAACTGCAAAATCAAAAGCTCAAACACTCCATTATAAATATTCCGACAGAATGGAGTTGATGAGCGATGGGTTGAATATTTGTTAAATATTGCAAGCTGGTTTTTAAAATTACCATAAATGGTTAGTTACAACGCTAAAACTCAGAATTTATAAGAAATATTAAACATTGAAGTATATTTAAAACACATCCAATTAATGCTGTTATATGTCTTTGTTAATTGCGAGTACTAGATAACTCATTTCAAAAGAATAAAGATAGTAAACAGGCAATACAGATTTGCGACAGATCTAAGACAAAACACGAATATTAATGTAAATCGTATCTCAAATATTAAAAAGTACAATAATAAATATACCTAGCTCCGGGGAACATTCGAAACGTAACATCCCTTATCAAATGGCAAAATCAAAAGCTAAAACACTTCAAAGGAATGGATAACAACTGTCTTGACTTTATACAAGCGTTCTCCTTTGTATATAATCCTCTCACGTTTATGACAGTTGCAGTAATTCCTTTTTTATTGACAATGATATGTGAACAAAACAAACATGCATAACAGGTAAAAAATAAAGATATAGCAGTCAACATTGTGTTTAAATCTTAATCACTATAAAAACAAACAAACTGATGTTAGTACATCCACTATTTGCAATAATTTAATATGATCGTTATGCAGAATCCAATCGACAAGAAGAGTTTTATATCAGTTTTAAATTAGTAACGAAAGATACCAGAGTAATATTCAATCTACCAAGTCGAAAGCAAACTTGCAATACCATGGCAAAATACGAAAAACGACCCAAAGACAAACAACTGTACATAAAAACAACACAAAAAAAATCAGCACGAACACCACGTAAAACCGCAGTTGATCTCATGTGCTCTTGATTTAAATTTTGATTTGTGTTTAGGGTTCAAAATAGTTGTAGATAAATAAAGGCAACAGTAGTATACCGCTGTTCAAACTCATAAATCCATAGACAAAAAACAAAATCGGGGTAACAAACTAAAACTGAGGGAAACGCATACATATAAGAGGAGAACAACGACACAACAATACAATGTAACTAACACACACAGAAACGGACTAAGCATCAGACAAAATCCCACGAGAATAACAAATATAACATCAAAACCAAATACATGAATTTGGGATAGACAAGTACCGTGACACGTCTTATCGCAATGTCAATTTACACTCAAAAATAAGAGAAAACAAACGACGAAACGTTAAATTGTAAAACCACACAGAAACGAACTATAATATAACAATGGCCATATTTCTGACTTGGTACAGGACATTTTTAAAGGAAAAAATGGGGGCTTGAACCTGGTTTTGTGGCATGCCAAACCTCACACTTTAATTGCACTGTTAAATATAACATAGAAATGACAACATAATATTACAGGACTACAATACAAATAAATAGGAAAACGTATTAGACAAAGAAACACATGATTAATGAATAACAAAAAGCATCAGGTTTAAAATTTAATACGCCAAAAACGCGCCTCGTCCACACAAGACTCACCAGTGACGCCCAGATATAAAAGATCGAAAGCGAAAAAAAAGTACGAAGTTGTACAGCACTGAAGATCAAAAGTTGAAAAAGGTTGTGTCAAATACGGCTAAGTTTTTATGCTTGGGATAAGAACATCCTTATTATTTAGAACAATTAATGCTATTGCAAACAGTAAATTTTATCAAATGAATATAACAGATACACATAATGAAACTGAAGTATTAACTCATTACATAAAACAAACACGAATACATAATGAATGACCAACACAGAATAGACACACCCGACTCAGTCCAGGCCTCAACGCAGTAAATTATGAAAATGACGTCACATACGATGGTGAAAAGGCATTAAAAATTACGTCACATACGATGGTGAAAAGGCATTAAAAATTACGTCACATTTGAATATATGAAATTTCTGAAACAGCAGAAAAATTACGTCACATATGAAAAACTATATCTCAAAAGTAAGATAGAATTAGGATGGATAAAAGATTAAAATAGAACTAAATACTGATATTGCATTTAAACACAATGCATATTGCAATACTTATTAATAGCAA
This sequence comes from Mytilus edulis, assembly GCF_963676685.1. Taxonomy (NCBI): domain Eukaryota; kingdom Metazoa; phylum Mollusca; class Bivalvia; order Mytilida; family Mytilidae; genus Mytilus; species Mytilus edulis. Next base: position 94,242,722 of record NC_092347.1, read on the forward strand.
TTAACTATAATATATATATGTGCAGTTTGTTATGAATCCAACTTAAAACGTAAATTATCGTACAGTTTATGTTGACCAAAATTAAATCTAATAAATGACGTCGGTGATTAATTTTTGTTTCCATAACACATAAATATAATAGAAAAGACGTCAACACATTTGACAAAATCCGATGAGAATTACAAATATAACATTAAACATTTAAACTAAATACATGAATTTTGGATAGACAAGTACCGTAACACGTCTTATAGTAATGCGAATTCATACTCAGCAAAACAGTCACAATCGGGAATAAGTCACGTTTGGTAATTAAAAGATTAGACGACATAATTACAAACCACAATCTACCATGTGGTAAAAATGTCCTTAGCTAGTTTGGTTAAACACACATCGTATGGATCCACCAATTCGTGATGGTGTCCATAAAATTTACGGAGTGTCAATTTTAATCTGTCCTCCTCATTACTTTGTTGGAGAAGTTTCTGCGTAAGTAGCACACTCCTGTATATGAAGTCCGTATAGTGTGAACAAGCACGTGAATAACGTATCAATTGTGATATGTAAACACCATACGAAGGGGCAGATGGTATGTTACTGCTGAGAAATGGGAAATTGATAATTGGCAAGTTGAAATCGTCCCGTTTGTCATAGATTTTCGTGTGAAGTCGTCCATCTACGTCAATATTGAGGAAAAGATCAAGGTATGAAGCAGTCCTTCTAGTATCAGTAGTATCCTTAATTTCAAGTTCACTGGGATATACGAGATGTAAGTATTGGCGGAAGTATGGGTTATTCAATGATAGAACATCATCAATATATCGTAAAGTAAAATTAAAGAATTTCGCAAGGTGCTTTTTCTTTTTGTCTTTTAGAAGGTTTTGAATGAATTCTGCTTCATGCGAGTACAAAAACAAATCAGCCAGCAGGGGTGTACAATTAGTACCCATTGGAATACCGATTGTCTGTTGAAATATAAATCCTCCAAACTCAACAAATATATTGTCGATCAAAAATTCCAGCATTTTGATAATATCATCTTCAGTATATTTTCTGGAAGATTCAGTGTGATTCTTCACAAAATATGAATTATTGTAACCCAAAACAAGAAATTTGTATCTACGATTCCCATTTTTATAGAACAAGCTCTGTTTTATGAGATGGTGAAGTCGATCTTTCAACTGAGCATGGGGAATAGTAGTATATAGCGTAGAAAAATCAAAAGTTTTTATGTTGCTGCAAAATTGCAAAGATTGTGATCGAAGGTTAAGCAGTAGATCTTTGGAATTTTTGAGAATCCACATCTGGTTAACACCACTGGTATAATATATCTCCTCACAATATTTTTGAAGCCCATCTTTAACTGTAGAAAGAATAGTAGTCAGTACTTTAGAAAGATGTTTAGTCTAACATTTTGAAGAATCAGCTATGTATCGTTCTTTATATGGAGTTTTGTGTAATTTAGGTATCCAGTATAATGAGGCAAGTTTTCTTCGTTTTCTTTGATGTTGATACCAAAAGAAAGAAGGACAGATTTATGATTTTGTAAAATTTCGTCCTTGGTAAATGATGTTAAAGAATATGTAGGATTACCAGTAGTTTTATCAATTCCAAGCTCTGTAGTGAGACATTGCAAATAATGTTTTTTACATATGAAGACAATATTATTGGAGGCTTTATCTGCTGGAACAACGACATATTTGTCATGCAAAGAGGATAAAGCATCCACAACCTCCGGATTCTTGAAAGGGTTAGAAAATCTAGTACTCATATTACATCGTAGTTTATGTATGCGCCTCTGAATGCATGATCGAATAGCTTTGATTCATTTAGACAAAGTGTCCAGTTTTGGTTCGTCTGGTTCGCGCTTTACCCATTTTCTTGCATAGTCCTCAACTGCATCCATCAGTAACCTGAAATTCTTTTTCCAGTTGATGGGCTGGGGAATTCTATATTTTTGTCCCTTGGCTTACAACTCTCTTAGTTGTTCATTGGTAACGATGCCAAGGTCACCAGTAATGATATGACCAGCTGGACTGTAATTGTATTGTGACGATGTACATGAGCAATCCGGAGGCTTGGATTTTGTATCTTTGAGGTTAAAAGCCTCTAAAACTCTCTTGTGGTTGAAAATCTTGGATGCAATAGACTTGGTGTAAGTATAAGAAATAACAGGTGTAGCTTTATTTTTGAAGTAATCAGGTATAGTTTTTTGTACAGATTTTTGATGGAAAATATTACTAATATTTACAGCATCTAAACCTTTATTGGCGAATTCTACCTTAAAAGAATAACGTTTTTCCTCAACGTTGGATGTAGTGGATACGGGTTTGAATAGTCGATGGTTAGCAATGTCCATGATAATTGCAACTAATCTATACAAAACAGAACGAGAATCAGTAACGGAAGTATTTTTGGCATCTTGAAATAGTAAAGAAAGTTTTGACAATGGAATGGAGTATAATTTAGTTCTAATGTGATGAATTCCTAAAGGTTTTTGAACAGACGTTAATAGACTATCAATTGTCACGGTGTGTACAGCAGGTGGTATATATTTTCTGTGACCATGACTTCTATTTCGTCGAGAAGAAGTATTAAATAATTGTAATGTATTGACGGTACTACACCTTGGACTAGACAAAATACCTACACCATCAATTTTGTCATTGCATCCATAGGGAATGGCTGTTCCCAACTCTCTTATCCAAAAGTCTTCTCTTTGTAAACGATATGGTGTACTCAATTTGGGGTCATTTGTTGGATGATATATTTTCTCTATAATCCGGACTTTCATTGAAACAATAGAATGGTCAGGCTGATTGAAATGTTTATAGAGAAATTTGTTGTTATTAGGGTCATTTACATTAGACCGATGATCATTCATCCTAGAATTGAGTCTTTGTCGAGTTTCCCCGACGTAGATCAATCCGCAAAGAGTACATTCAATACCGTATACAATATTGGAAGCAGTGCAATTCAAATCCTCATGACTATGTGTATTGTAATTTTTGGTGGTTAAATTACTTTGAAAGTGGGTATCAGTTATTAGTATCTAATATAATAGATAATATCTCAAGAATAATATTTCAGATTGCGTTTAACCGTGGTAGTCTTACGGTTGCAGTCTTGTAATTGACTGCTCCATAGGCTTACATGCAAAACAGCTGATCTTTGAAAATAAAAAAATAAAAAATGCTACATAGAAAAAAAAATTCATGTTCATATCATGTATGTACTAATGTGAAATTGTGATTTAATCGAAAAAAAAAGTTACGCAAACCTGAAGTCAAAACATTTCTTTTCTACTTTCTGTTTGCTATTTTTACTAGGCCGCACCACTTCCAGTAAACATGATATCCTTTCACTTTCCTGGATTGATATCCCCAAAAGATGCAAGATATTTTTTAAAGTCTATATATATGTTTTAATTCAGCATAAGCCTATAATCAAACATAAAAAATTGAGTTCAGAAAAAAATTCAGAAAAAATGCACTATTTTGTTTCCCTCCATGTTTTGACATGCACCGGAAACTGGAGTTGTAATACAAGACTGGTACCTTACAGATTATAGATTGGTCTTATTAGAAATTCTTTTATTTTGTTGATAATGCAAGTCAGGTAGGTGTTTGACTGTGGTTGGCACTATTGATGTTTAGAGTGATGATATAAACATCTATCAAACAGTTTGATCACTTTTTCATTAGAATAAACGATCTTATGTTATAACGTAATATTAGAAGGATGAAATATTGCCGTTTGTCCTATCATTCCTTGTTATCTCTTTTACGAGAGAAAGATTTATCAATCTGTCATACAAATACGTCAGTTTGATTGATTAAGTTCAAAACTCTCATCTACATGTATTGGTGAAGATTATTTGTACATATACAAAATGTATACATAACATTTGTTCAATTGAGAAAAAAAACAGTGACTGAGGTTTTCCAATGCACCATCCATCAAATGCCATTTTTTCATTTTATATTAATTACCAAAATTTCTTCATACGATGATTGGTTTGATTATGGCATTTGATAATATTAACAGCTATAAAACCAGGTTTATTCAACTTTTTTCTACCTGAGAAAATGCATGTACCAAGTCAGGAATATGACAATGGAATCCATTCGTTTGATGTGTTTGAGATTTTGATTTTGCCCGTTGATAAGGGACTTTCCGTTTTGAATTTTCCTTGGAGTTCGGTATTTTTGTGAGTTTACTTTTTTACATTCGTTTAATTTATGTTGCCATTTGATAAGAGAACTTCCGATTTGAACTTTTTTGCAGTTGTGTTATAGCACTTTTTATTAAAGACAAACTATAATGTTGTTGAATAATAAAAAGAAGACATCTTTTTCCTTTGACTTAACTCAACATTTAAAAAAAATGTTGACCCTCTGCTGTTGTCTGTTATATGGTCAGGTTGTTGTCTCTTTGGCACCATCCTGAATTCCATTCTAAATTTTACTCCTCTAAAATAATATGACCCACAAACTGATGTCATGCTTAGTAAAGCAGTTTGTTTGCCATTATGCTTAATTGACCATACAATATTATCCTTTTGTTTTTTAGTTTTTAAACTGAAAATATAGGTAATCATAAAAAATAGAAAAAGAAGTCATCCAGATTGTTTTCAGTCTTAGTTTTGAGTCATCCATCATTATTTATTCTAGTAAACGCTAAATTTATGCACAGCGTCTTGTATCCCTGAAATCGTTAATAGTAAGTTTCGTGAACTATAAAATGTTTAAGTTCTCAATAAAAATAAGAGAACTCATAAGTTTATCTGAAATTGAAATGACGCATTATTGACAGATGATTTATGTCTTGTCTCTAGACAAGTGGTTGTAAAATTCTGTTAAATTTGATTAGCGGAAGATCACAATAAGTACACAATTGTTTGATGTTATGTTAAGTTTAACTTAATATACAACATTTTCATTTGTCTTTTTGGTTTGACCTTGATTTTTTTAAGGTCTATTGCAACATAGTTAAATTATTAGAATGCTACTCCGCCGCATTTTTTAATCCCGCCGCAATTTTGCACCTATCCCAAGTCAGGAGACTCTGGCCTTTGTTAGTCTTATATTATTTTTAACTTTAGTTTCGTGTGTATAATTTGGAGTTTTGTATGGCGTTCATTATCTGAATGACACCTCCGGTTCGGGAATTTCTCGCTGCATTGAGACCTATTGTTGACCCTCTGCTGTTGTCTGTTATATGGTCAGGTTGTTGTCTCTTTGGCACCATCCCGAATTCCATTCTAAATTTTACTCCTCTAAAATAATATGAGCCACAAACTGATGTCATGCTTCGTAAAGCAGTTTGTTTGCCATTATGCTTAATTGACCATACAATATTATCCTTTTGTTTTTTAGTTTTTAAACTGAAAATATAGGTAATCATATTGTCACCGACTTTTTGTGTGGTTTATTAACCATTCTCTTACTTAGTTGGTAGGTAATTGAATCAACAAAAAGTAAAATGGTGTATATCGCGATGGTGTTACGCTTATTTTGACGTTTTGTAGTATGTGTAGTATGTTGAACACCAATTTGGATGGAGTATACCGTAACACGAGGTCAAATATCCGAATACTATTTTACACAATTTGAAAGGACATTTTTGTATCTTCAACATATTATTTGCAAAGAGATATCTATGGATTTGAAATTCGAGATTTGATGAATTGAAGACATATTAAAGATTGTTAATCAACGATGATACAGTCTGGTTTGTTCATGCAACTTCAAAACATTTGCATTACCGTACATCTGAAAACAAAAATTTACAAACAATCGTAAAATATTCAAAAGTTACTACCTCTCACCTTGAGCATGAGAATTACAATAAAATTTGTATACAATTTTTTTGAATCATTTTTGTACATCTTATATATATAAATCAAAAGGATGGGAAACATTCAAAATAAATATTATTAATCACTTGTGCTTTCATCTTCACACATTAACGTTCTCTTTAATTAACTAGAAACGGCTTTCACGAATGGGTATTTGGTTATAAGTTTTCAAAAATCATACCTGTTCCCGCCATTTCATAATACAGATATGTCATGCGTCTGGTCTCGTTCATCGTCATATACAACCTTTGATCTTCCTGGTTTGAAACTTGCTATTATTTCAGGTATATTTCAATTTCTTACTACCGTGATAAATACACTTATATATTTTGTGTAAAGGTATTTACGATTCATGTGGGGACGTAGAGGGCGTACACTCCCGATCTGTGGTTGAATTAATTATAATTTACAAACCTAAAATAGGCAAATGATACCATCGCTACGATAAGAGCTTTTGTTTATCACTGAGGGCATTTTTAATCATTCCTCGATTCTTTAATACAAATATTATCACTGCTAGACTGATTTCCTGTGTTAATAAACACAATGTCCTTTGCGACTAAAACGGATGCTAAGTAAATGAATTGAAAATTGGCATGCCCTGGAATTTTTTTTACTTATATTCAAATGTATATCAATAAATAACATCTCTCACTTAAAATAATGTATTTTAAATATCATGGATGTGCTGATTTAGATAATAACATCGCGACAAAGGAAAACAGGCTAAAACAGCAGCCCACACAGTACTACATAGAAAAATAAAAATTATGTAACTTGTTTTTACCAAAGTTTAGGATTGACACTCTTTACGCCAATTCCTGTCCACTCCACCAGTGGTGACTAACAAGTCAATATCTAGTTATTTTTAACAGTAATGTTATTATTAACAAAAATAGAACAAACTGATGACAGAGGTCGTGGTCATATGTAGCTTCTCCGTTCTATATCAGTAATACTAGAATTTTGCATAATAATGCTAGGACCACTACCATAAAATGTTGCACTATTTAAAGCATAGTACTAGTTCCAGTATAGGCGTTGGCAAATATATCTTACATCTTATATTTATTTGTTCTAATATTCAATATACACAATCCGATAATATTTCTGTCGAAGTGAAAATATGCTGGCCAATTTGAAAGAGAGTCGTAATCTTTTTGAACTATTAATGAATAGTATTCATTTACTAAGTTATGTTTCCTTGTTCAGATCTCATTACTTCCGTCTACAGAAAAGTCCCCCCCCCCTCCGAATTCGAAAATCAAAAATATATTATTAATCTGCCATCTATAACAAACTGCATATGTTCACATGATATTTGGCTGTCAATCTCACATTTATATGTTTCACTATCTTTCGTTTTATATTGTTACAAGAACAAACATGATTAATATTAAATATATATATATCAATACAACACCGAGAAAATCCAATCACTTCTCCCTTTATCACAAACATTGTTTTTTTTATAATTTTCTACTAGTTTAAAACTTTCAATAGTTTGAATCACAGAAAGCCGTGACTTTACATCTATCAGTATCCATTTTGTTATTTTTTGTTCATGCTGTTTCCTCGTTTTCTATTGAATATTGTTAAATCCTGGTTGCTAGGGAAGATTTCCGATTTCAAACCTAAATTCATGGCCAGAATTATCTGCAAATGTCAATTTTATCTATTTCAGTAAAGTAGTCATGGCAACATCCAGCACATTCATATGCGGCGTGTGTAATTCCCAGCATATCACTAAAGATGCACAACACTGGTGCCCTGAATGTGAAGAAGGATTGTGTCCAAACTGTCTTATATTTCACAACTCGTCTAAGCTTTTACGAGGGCATGGCGTTATCTCAATAAAAAATTATAAACAGTTACCACAGTACATCAGAAGTATACGTCAGCACTGTCCGGACCATGATAGAAAGTACCAGCACTATTGTCCTAACCATGGAATACCGTGTTGTCCTTTCTGTATAACTACAAGCCATAGTAAATGTAACGGATTGCAAGTCTTAGAAGAGGTCGTGAAGACATCGGAATTATCCGGTCAGTATGAGGACATGAAACAAAGTTTAAGGGATATAGGAAATAACATCGAAAGAATAAAGATTGACCGTGAAGGAAATGTTAAGAGCATTCTGGAACAGCGAAAGAAATTCCAGTCCGAAATCACAATGGTTCGCCAACAAATAAATTCACATCTTGATAAACTCGAGGAGCAAGCTATTGAAAATTTGAAATCAACTGAAGATAAAGTCAAACATCAGATTAAAACGTTATTAAGCAAACTTTCTACCAGCAGTGAAGAAGCAAAAGAGTTAGGGAATATTATTTCAGCAATGTCGATTTATGCCTCAGATTTACAAAGATTTCTAGGAAGGAAAGAAATTGAATCAAAAGTAGCAAAATCAGAGGAGTATATTAGTTCCTTAGTAGCTGATGGAAGTCTACAACAAGTAACACTTACCTGTAGTATAGACAGTAACATTTCTGGAATTTTATCCTCTATTTCATCTCTTTGTACAATATCAACTGAAACAAGTAAGACCAATATTCTTCTGACGAACGAAAAAGAAAAGCAAGCTCAGATAATGACTTTTCCACCTAGAGCTCAGACATCCATATATGATATCAAGGTAGAGCTGATACAAACGTTAACAATACCAAAATACCAAAAAAACAGTACGTGTATAACCGGATGTACAATAAACCCATCAGGAAAATTGATTTTCGCAGATTTCACTAATAATAAGAGACTTGTTATTATGAACGCAGATGGGACATTAGACGGTGAATTGAAATTATCGGCACCGTATGATGTTACATCTATTGATGATAGACGAGTCGCAGTCAATCAAAGTAAACAAATTCAAATCATCGATTTGGTATCTAAAAAGGTAGAAAATACACTACATGTAAAAAATAGTATAGCTTCAGGAATTGCTTATGGAAATGATATGTTATTGTTCTATGAATCCGGAAAAGGCATACTCATGTTTAAGCTGACAGAAACCAATGATCCAATCACCGTGGTTAATGATAGTAATACAGGAAATTGGAACTTTATAGCATCTTTCCAAAATAATATATATCGGACATCTAATCATACGGTCACATGCTACAACGTGTCTGGTGAGAAAGTCTGGGAATTTAAAGACAAAAATGTCATTAGTTTACCACGAAGTGTGGCAGTTGACCAATACTCAAACGTTTACGTGGCATCAACTGGCAAAAGACGCATTGTGGTTATTTCACCTGATGGATTACAAAGTAGGACCTTAATAAGTAATGTAGATTCCTGGGGAATTGACATCGATACAGAAAGACATATGTTAATGGTAACTGAATTACCAAGTGATTTCGTTCGAGTTTACAAAATATCATAACTTTACTGTATTATAAGATTTCTAATCATTACCAAGAAAAATAACTATTTCTCTTTCCAGTTAACAAGATTAAATATTATTCATTAAAAAGAATCATGACGTACTTTGTTCTTCCAACTTCAAGTAGATAGGTGGAGCTTGGACTATGGTTTAATCTGATGTTTTCTATGTTAAACCATGATTGAAACTCCGCCTCTTTGTTACGCATAATTGACAGTTTATTGAATGCACGAGGACAAGGATTTCGTTTGTTTTACAATAGGATGTCTACTTGCTGGAAATTCCGTCACTGACTTCATCAATTTCATTGGGGATAATATTTTTTTTCTATAGATTTTCTTTATGACAAAAAAGAGCCGGATTAATATTTTGTTCTCAAAATTCCAAGACCCCGAAAAAAATCAAATGGTATGTGCCTTAGAGGAGCCCGGGTCGTTAAATTTTTTTTTTTGTCAACGTCTGATGTGCCGTATTCCCAACTGGATCGATTTCCTCGTGCGCGCGAGCTAAGCAGTGGGCTAAAACGACACTCCTTCTAGTTTTTTAATAGTTAAAAAAATCATTAGGCCACTTTTGAATATCGAATCAATTGGGAGATATATACTATGTATGCAGGCGATGCTGGAATGTTGCTACATAGAAATGGAAAATTCACAAATGGGAAGCTGAAATGATCTAACTGTAACTTAAATACTAAGAAATTCTGTATGTACACGTATCCGTGGAGGACGTAATTTCGTTCATCAAAAATGTGTCGGACTTTAAAAACAACTACTGGATTTGTAGAAATTGTCATTGTAAATAAAAAATTACAGTAAATAAATAGTATGTTATAAATGTCTGTAATAAATGTCCTCAACTTTTATTATTTAGTACATATTACTAGTCCCATCGTACATTGCTTTTTTTTCATGTAACAATAACGCAATGTAACCGTAGCCTCAGTAATTATTGTTACATTCGTAATTAAACAGGTCCTTACCCAACCAGGCATTCCGGCATTTAGTCTCCAATGTAACAATAATATTTTTATTATTGTTACATTTCCATGTAACCGTAGCCAGTGCCTAGTTTTAAAGGACAAGATTTTTTTAAAGTGAACATACGGCCAGAGAACACAGTTATTTCGTAGTGCATTTCTTTCAGACAATAAATTCAAATAAAAAAATCGCAACTTCTCTATCACAATTTTTTTTTACAGTGTAGTGTACTATTCTAATAGGACAAATACAGTATTTTTATAGTTCGAAGCGTACGAAATTACTGTAAAAACGTTTGGCTGTTCCCGTTTCCTCCTCGAGGAGTCTGTGCATTACATTTCATATTTGATAAGTTTAAAAACTACGAGCAGGGTAAATATATGCTGTTTATAAAAATATATAATACAAGTTTATGTTAGCTGCTTAAATGTATATATTTTAACGGATATATTTTAAAGGATAACGATGGAAATAACGTGTATATAAACAGTAAGTTCGTGCGCATGTGTCAAACATATTTTGTGATCATTAGAACACAGCTTTGTTTACAAAGCGTAATAAGGACGTCATATTAGAATATGATAATATTCAAGATAATAACTAACAAGAATGTGTCCATAATGCACAGATGCCCCACTCACACTATCATTTTCTATGTTCAATGGACCGTGCAATCAGGGTCAAAACTCTATGAACTACTGTCAAATCAAAAATTATTGCAAGGTTTTTATTATCCTTGAAAGATAAGTGATGATTATCATTTATTATGATTCAAATAATCTCAATAACTTCAACATTGGAATAGCCTTCGAGTTGCCATTAAAATTAGTAAGATTATATCATAGGGAACATTTGTTCTAAGTTTCAAGTTGATTGGACTTCAACTTCGTCAAATATAACTTTTACCAAAAACTTTCACCTGAAGCGGGACAGACTTGACAAACGGAAGGATTCCCCTGCGAGATGAAATTCATGAACTGATGAACCACCATGAACTGTTCATGAATGTTCATGAACAATGCATGACTGTTCATAATGAGTTCATTAAGTTTCGTTCATGAATTTAGTTCATGAATAGTTCATAAAATGCAGTTCATGAATATTTTCTGAACTTTAATGAACTGTAAGTCAGTTCATAATGTTCATAAATTGTTCATAACACATGTTCATGAACATTTTATGAACTTTAATGAATAAATGAATACATAAAGTTTATAAAAAAATTCATAAATTTGACTGTCATACAAGTTCTCATAAAATTTGACATCCATTACATTGTATCATGACATCACAATTAAAGTGCTTTTAGCATGACCTCTAGTTTATTCATTTACAGATCTTGAGATCATTTTGAGACAAAATTCAGTTGAATAGCAAAAGTGTAAATACATGTATGAGGGGGAGGACAGGGGTAAGGGAGACAGGGAGGAAGGGTGTAGGAGAAAGGAGAAAGGGTGTAGGAGAAAGGAGAAAGGGGGTAGGAGAAAGGAGAGGAAGGCTGGGAGAAAGAGAAAAAGTTGGAGAAAAAAAATAAAATATGAAAAAATAAAATATCTCTCTTTTTTGTGGTAAATTAAAGAAAATAAAATAATCATTAAAAAAAAATCATTTAACAACAGATATTAGCTCAGCACCTTTTTCTTTTTTTCATACTATGCCAGAAGAGTGTTACATTTTTAGAGTCATACAAAATTTGGGACTCACTTTGAAGTTTTGTAACTTACTTTGAGCTGGAGATGTTTCTCATGTTTCGTTTTTACAATCATGACAAATTTGGTAAACTTAATTTCTTTCTTCTAAAGATGTAATTTCTGATTGTCTCTCAAAGTTCAAACATGTGCCTTTCTTAACCATCATACGGCACATAGAGGAACTTGGAAAATAAGGACAGATTAATGACAATTCATTCTTTCCCAAACATTGCAGACTGGTGTCAATAATTATCATTATTAATGAATTACGTTTACCTATTGTAAAACGCTTCAATGACTTTGACAAAAGATTACAATGTAGACAAATGATTACAAGTGACTGGGAATAGAAAAACGTCATAATGACGTCAGCAAAATGATGTTTTTGACGCTTACAATACAAATGAAGATGTTTGATGAGGAGTGAAGTAATATAGCTGTCAAAACAAAGCAGATTTGTTATCAGATAAGTAAATTATATATATTTTGATTATATTTTTTTGCTGAATAACTATTTGTTGAAGCATTTTATAATAATTATTGATTAATTAAAATAAATATAAAACACCAGAAAGTAGCCTTTACATTTTACAGTGTTAGTTTAATGATTTCCATTCAGGAATAACTGATAGATTTGTACAATATATTGTATTTCAAGGTAAAAATAATTCATGCTTCAGCCACTCTTATGATTGTGTGTGGGTAAATTAAAAGGGGAAAAAGGGGGGTAGGTACATTATTTGAAATGTCATGAAAAGGCTGAAGTGATATTCATGTTATTAATCTTACTCTATTGATATTTTAATAAAAACAACATTTATTAAATTAAATTATTACATTGTATTATACCTGTTAGAAACTGTTTAATCTTGAGTGCTTATTTATAAAAACAAATATCAAGGACTTTTGATTCTTTGTGGAGTGATTTTTGATTTTGCAGGGGGAAACTCAGATGCATTTATTGATTAAAAGATCTGTTCAACTGTGAAGAATTTCAAGCAGAACAACTGCACCAAGATGTTATTTAGCATTTCTAGTTGGAAGTCCTGATACAGCAATTTTAATTACAGACAGGAAGAGAAGTTTACTTATGATAATAACACAAAAAATGAAAATTCAAAAAAATCCTTTTAAATTATTTCATGAACTTTAGATGAACAGTTCATGAACTACAAGTGGACAGACAATGTTCATGAATTAAATTACTAATGAACAGTTCATAAACACAGTAGTTCATGTGTTCATGAATGATTCATGGACTGGTATGGTTCATGAACAAATTCATGAACAAATTCATGAATCATTCATAAAAAAATTCATGAACTATACATGAACAGGACATGAACTACAAATGGACAAGCGTGTTCATGAACTATAAAATCATGAACAATTCATGAATAATAAAAGTTCAAGAACTATTTTTGTTCATGAACTTTAATGAACCAAAGAGTTCATGAACACTTTCTGTTCATGAATAGTTCATTATTCACTGGTTCATGAACGTGCTTGTCCATTTGTAGTTCATGTCTAGTTCATTAACTGTTCATGAATCTTTTATGAACAATTCATGAATTATGTTCATGAATCATTCATGAATCATCCATGAACATTCATGAACTATTCATAATCATTTCGCAGGGGTGAACAGACGCAATGACCAGAAAATATAATGCACCTCTACTATCGTAGTTGGGGCATAAAAACTGCAAAGATTTCCTTTGAATTACCAAATTAGTGGCAGCAACCAAACAATGTCTTATTAGATTCATCTGAAAATTTCAGGGCTGCCACCACATGTGGAGTGAGATTTTTTCACTCTCTTGAACACCTAAGATATTCCCAGGTTTTTGGTAGGGTTCATATTGCTCAGTATTAGTATTTTATGTTGTGTTTTGTATCTTTCTCCTTGAGTAAGTAAAAAAACTTGTACAAAAGCAAACTTATTAAAATATTGCAAAAATATGTTTTATTATAAAATTTTAATGACATTATATAAACAACTTTGGAACAGTATATTATGAATAACAAAATCATAAAGGTTAACAGATCCTTTGTGTTGAGCAAATCTTGACATTTATATATTTTACCAACAACTTCTGTGTCTGACAAATACGGTTACTTTTCTAAAAAATGGTGTTGTGGAAAATTACATTATCAAATAACAGTAACGTCTTGAAATTTACAACTTCATTTGACCAATACAGTGTTACAAAAATAGGCATTGGAATGTATAAGAATTATGATACATGTTTAATTTAGCACACCAACAATTAGTTTTTAATATCAAACACTATACGATTTGGTGATGTCATCGATTCTTATGTTTTACACAGTGGATCATGAACTCTTGGAATTTATATGCATTTTTGATTGTCAACAAAAAACATTTTTTTATCTTATTTTAATGGAATATTTGTAACTAAACTGAAATGGCATAAAATATACAATTATTTGTTGATGTAATTTCTAAATTTGAATGCTTTTACAATGTAAACCAACCAACTGTGTTTAACTGATTTTTTTCTTCCTAAAAAAGTAACCATGTAATAGATGAAGATCAAGGATTGTGATTTTACAAATTGTAATAGATATACCATAAGATATAGAACTTTGTAGTAGTTTAAACTGCCTAAGATACATTTCAATAAAAGTTTTTTTCTCTCCAAATAGTAGAAACAGAAGTAAATATGGCATTAATACAGCACCTAAGGTACTTAGTCGTACATTTAGAACATATCAAAATTTCTATGCTTTATGTTCATATATATCTACATAATTACTGACCATTCAATCTGAAACATGTTAAAGGTATGTTTCCCTAAATTTATTTATTGTATCTACTTTAATTATTTTTTTTTGAAATTTAAGAGTAACTTTAAATTTTACACTTGAGTAGAAACTAGAAACAAGAAGACAATGTTAAGAATAATGTTAAACGTATATCAAAAAATTTATTTCAAAACAAGACCCACTTATGGAATGAATTTTCAAACGATATCGTCATCTGATAAAATGTATATAAAATGCATCTTGTATAAACATATATTTCTAAAAAGAGTAAAAAAGAATAGAAAAAATAATATTTCATAAATTCAAGCTATATTCATAATAATTTCAGACTGACAGATTGCTAAAATATCTACATTCAAAACAATAGCCCTAATATTCACCCAAATATATGAAACATTAGGATTGCACCAATTTATCTTATCAATAAAAAAATAAGACTTCTATACGCTTATTTAATGATTATTTCTATGATTGTATCATATTATTCTGAGCATTCAATAACATTTAAAATAACAAGTTTAGCAAATGGTGGTAGTCTTTGTAATATAAGGAAGACAATTAATAAATGATCACTGTTTAGTCTTCAAAATAATCATCTAATGCTGCTCTATTGTCATAGAACGCTATTCTTTGTGGTCGGTATACACTAGAGTTTGTAGGATGGTCGTAGGCATAACTCCATTCCTGACCGGGAGGGAAGTATGGCACCATAGCATTGGGATTCTTAGATCTGTATTCTATTTCTGAATTTCCAGCACTTTCAAGTTTTTCTTTTCTTAATCTGGTTCTGGAAAATAAAACACGAAACTAATTATAGTCTATTTCAATGTTAAATATATGATATGTGACCCTGAGCTTTTCAGCTGACCTAGCACAAATTAAAAATAATATTTCTATCTGCAAATTTTCATAGATTTTGTTGGCATTGGTCTAAAATAACAAAAAAACTTTCAAGGTGGTATTGAAATATAAATTAAACTAGAATTGCCATTGCAAGCAATAGTGGATGTCACCCTTCCCCCTATTGCCACTAAGCGGCAGCCATTTAAAAAAAATGTTTAACAGTGAAAGCACAAATATACATGACTATACATCTTTCTGTAAATTTTTTAGTTCATTTAATTTTTTTTAGTGAATGCTTTGAAAATATCAAAAGAACAGAGACAGTAACAATACTTTATTGCAGATAAAATCAAAATATAGCAAGATTCCTTTAGAATAAGCACAATTTCAGAGTTACTTCCATTTCAAATGCCAAATTAAAAAAACCATTTAAAGTCGAGCAAATATGATCCACGCTTGTAAAAATATCCATATATAAGTTCAAATCCTGTTAATTTGTTCTTTTCAATGTAAATTCACACAAGGTATCTGCCTTCTTCATCAAAATTTGTTAATTTTTTGAAAATCTGGACCTTAGAGTTCTCTTTATTTACAATCAAATGGAACCCATACTATCTTGCATGTTCAATGATGCACAATTTTCTAAAGGGCTTGTATGCAGTTGTTGGCAAATCCATGATTTCAAATAACCATAAAACAAGTTGTCCTCTAAACATGAAAATAAATAAATCAGATAAACACAGATTCCAGCCCTTAAAATTCTTATAAATGTGAGACCTGCTTTGGTGACTTACCTACGATATACACAGATACCCGCCACTATTATTCCTATAAGTATGAGACCAGCTTTGGTGACTTACCTACGATATACACAGATACCCGCCACTATTATTCCTATAAGTATGAGACCTGCTATGGTGACTTACCTACGATAAACACAGATACCAGCCACTATAATTCCTATAAGAATGAGACCTGCTATGGTAACAGATACTGCAATGATTGTAACAGCATTCATTTCTGAACCATCTTCATTTGGTGGTTTATCTTCACAGCCAGAACCTAGAAAACAATTGGCCAGTACGTAATGGTTTACTGTAGACAATTTTTTTATCTTTAGTTTGTAAAATTTTTCAATTTGAACAAGAAACATGTTTTGAGAAATTAAAATACTGTTAATTGTGAAATATTTAATGAAGACAGGATTGTTGAAATTAAATCCTTACAATTTGGCTTTGAAACTAAAACAAAAACAATCACATTATTGATGATGACAATTGAATTAAAGAGTGAATATAAGTGTATCACAATAGTACCTGTAACTTTGGACCAGCTATCTGTAGCTATACTGGGTCTGCAGGCCATGCATTGATCAGTAGGTGATTTGGTATCTTTTACGTAACATTCAGACCCAATCAAACAGGAACTAGCCAACTACAAATATAAATACATTCATATATAACAATGGTCATTTTATCAATTTATAGATATACTTTCATCAAAATAAAATGTGCCATAGAAAAGGATTTCAAATATTTCATTTGTCTGTACATATGAAATTTATATAAAATTCTCCTTCTATTTAAGTGAATTAGAAAGTTTCTCAAAACAAGAAAAAAAATTAATATGAACTTAATTATCAAAGGTGATAAAGGGTGGAGAAATATTTTAACCTATGAGAAGATAGGATGAATATTGTTTTTAATATTTTCTTTCTTTCTTGTGTATTACTAGCTTCCTCCATATTTACAAGGAAATCAAAGGAGTTGTTCCCACGGAATTAATCACTCAAATAATTTATTACATTTAATACTTGTTCACAATCAAATTATTCCGATTATTTCACTATTGTGAACAAGCTGACAATCACAACACTTCAATATACAGCTTTCTTTAGTAAGAGAATTTAACAAACCACCATTTAACTTATTTAAAACTAACCATCTGAAACATGTATACAAACAATTATCACCTGTTGTTAAATAGTTCCAATATGTAAACTGTCCTTATATTGTATTGTACAGATAAAACTTTAAACATAAACCAGATGCTCCGCAGGGCGTAGCTTTATACGACCGCAGAGGTTGAACCCTGAACGGTTGGGGCAAGTATGGACACAACATTCAAGCTGGATTCAGCTCTAAATTTGGATTGTGATTAAATAGTTGACACAGCATAGGTTTCTGACACAGAATGAATGTGTTCTAATGAACTTAAAATTTTTGTTTTCTCTTAGAGCAATTCACTATGCTGTTGAATATTAATCCTCTCAAAAAAATGTTTGAAGAAATTTTCTTTTTTATTTATGAAATTTCAAATGAGAAAAATTGATCCCAATTTTTTTAATCACATCCCCCTTTCCCTTATTCCAAAAGTAATCTCAATTAAAATTTCTAATGGAGTTTGCAACAATAACTACTCATTTAAATACATCATAAAATATTAAGATGTAAAAAAACTGCTTGTTATCACTGAATGGTAAAGATTATTTTAATTTATCAGTTGGTAGTAAAAAGTGAATATACATTGTATATTGTATATAACAAAGATTTAAGTTGATTCTGGACAAAGAAAGATAACTCCAATTAAAAAAAAAATCTTGCTATTGCACAATATTTTGCAATTAGATATTTCTTGCTTACTATTCTGGACAAAGAAAGATAACTCTAATTAAAAAAAAATTTGCTATTTCACAATATTGTGCAATTAGATATTTCTTGCCATTGCGCAATACTGTGCAATTGAAAAGACTTGCTATTGCACAATACTTAATATAATAATTTTAGATCCTGATTTGGACCAACTTGAAAACTGGGCCCATAATAAAAAATCTAAGTACATTTTTGGATTCAGCATATCAAAGAACCCCAAGATTTCAATTTTTGTTGAAATCAGACTAAGTTTAATTTTGGACCCTTTGGACTTTAGTGTAGACCAATTTGAAAACAGGACCAAAAATGAAGAATCTACATACACAGTTAGATTTGGTATATCAAAGAACCCCATTTATTCAATTTTTGATGAAATCAAACAAAGTTTAATTTTGGACCCCGATTTGGACCAACTTGAAAACTGGGCCAATAATCAAGAATCTAAGTACATTTTTAGATTCAGCATATCAAAGAACCTAACTGATTCATTTTTTGTCAAAATCAAACTAAGTTTAATTTTGGACCCTTTGGACCTTAATGTAGACCAACTTGAAAACGGGACCAAAAGTTAAGAATCTACATACACAGTCATGACAGTTAGATTCGGCATATCAAAGAACCCCAATTATTCAATTTTGATGAAATCAAACAAAGTTTAATTTTGGACCCTTTGGGCCCCTTATTCTGTTGGGACCAAAACTCCCAAAATCAATACCAACCTTCCTTTTATGGTCATAAACCTTGTGTTTAAATTTCATAGATTTCTATTTACTTATACTAACGTTATGGTGCGAAAACCAAGAAAAATGCTTATTTGGGTCCCTTTTTGGCCCCTAATTCCTAAACTGTTGGGACCTTAACTCCCAAAATCAATACCAACCTTCCTTTTGTAGTCATTAACATTGTGTCAAAATTTCATAGATTTCTATTAACTTAAACTAAAGTTATAGTGCGAAAACCAAGAAAATGCTTATTTGGGCCCTTTTTGGCCCCTTATTCCTAAAATGTTGGGACCAAAACTCCCAAAATCAATACCAACCTTCCTTTTGTGGTCATAAACCTTGTGTTAAAATTTCATAGATTTCCATTCACTTTTACTAAAGTTAGAGTGCGAAAACTAAAAGTATTCGGACGCCGGACGACGACGACGACGACGACGACGACGACGACGACGACGACGACGACGCCGACGCCAACGTGATAGCAATATACGACGAAAATTTTTTCAAATTTTGCGGTCGTATAAAAAAGAGTGCTACAATCACTCCTTTATCAGTCATTGTTTATGTAATGGTTAAGCTTTTTTAAGTTGTACAGCACCTCAACACATGTGCTGCATTACTTACATTTGTACAGATATTACTTTTATCATGAAATAAAGTGCTACAACTAATTCTTCATTGAGTCACTGACTATGTGATGAAATAACTTTAAATTGTAAAACACTTGTGCTGTATTACTTACATTGGTGGTACATGTGGCTGTAGCAGTGGCAGCATCCTCTGTACATGTGTAACAGTTTGATGTATAGGCCACATAAATGGACTGCTGGTCACTTGGGGTATTACCATCATTACTGAGAGCCACAGTCACAGTTTTCTTGTTGGGATTTGGACATACCACATGTGCTAAACTTTTGTATATGGCTTTCACTTTCTCTGTTGCTAATGTGTTGGTTATTCCATTAGTTCCAACCTAAAATAGTTTAAATATTTAGATCAATATTAAACCTCAAAACAAGCTCCTCCAATTTAAAAGGTGACCTACAAGAAAGGCCCATTACTTCTGATTGCATAGTTCATACTGCGCTTTGCAAATGAAGAAAAAATGTCAATTTTACTGGACTAAATACAGCTATAAAGAAGCCTCTTTATCAAATTCAAGAAGATTTTGTTAACTTTCACCAAATCTCTATTTTTGACCAATTTCGGTTGTGAATGTCATTGCTTATAATCAAAGAGCAGAATGCTCTGAGGGATACGATTGCCATAGTTTTCATTGACACATGTATAGCAGTTCTGCCAAATGTTCATCAAACAAATGCAGGAGATTTGGCCAAAATTAAAAAGATCAAAGAGGAAAAAAATAGATCCAAGAATACTGCCGCAAAAAAGCATGAACATGCGTGAGTCTCAAGCATTTTTGGCTGGTAACCCTGGTACAGCTGGATAGTATAATTCTCTAAACTAATTCAACTGCACATGCAAAATGTAACAATCTGAATAGTCACTCAACTTAAAGAATAGCCAATCCCTGTTACAAGTGTATGAGCCATGTACTTATTGTGTTTTATCAAATTATAGTTATCCTGTACCATTGTAAACTCGTACCACTAAAAAAAACTTGTACCAATGCAAACTCGTACCATTGCTCACTCGTATTTAAATGCATTCAAATGATGTTAAATGATGAATATACATGATATACGTTACTTTCACCCAATACCTCTTAAGTCTGTAAAATGTATATAATTTGAAAGTACAATGACCAATTTGTAGCTAATGTTCCTTGTATATTGGATAGAAAATACTGTGGCAGATGTAGATAATTAAAGTATAAACAGTTTCACCCGAAGAAAATTTTTCATGAATGATTCAGTCTTAGCAGTTAGTCCAAATGATTGCCAAAATTATTTTTACTGTCTATAAATAAATGTAACAATGAAATGTAAGTGATTCCTGTTAAGGGGGTCCGCATTTTCCCCCGCAAAAAAAGCACATGGCTTTCAACAATTGTAAACATAGCATTCAATTTGTGATCATGGATTACAGCTTTAATTAACTTAAATTGGATATATATATATTCAACATGTTCAATTTTAATAAGGTACAGTTAAAGCAATGTTTTAACTTTCCTCTGGATTAAGTTCTACAGTGGCGGATCTAGAACTTTTCCTAAGGGGGAGCCTGCTGACTAACCTAAGAGGGGGCCCGCTCCAGTCATGCTTCAATGATTCCCTTTATAATCAACCAAATTTTTTCCACGAAAAAAAGGGGGGGGGCCCTGGATCCGCCTATGTTCTTGTTTGAAAGATCAGTTAAAACATTAATGCTTTAAAACATTCTTTATTTTTGTCTAAGTTTTCATTTAACTCCTGTGTAAAATTCAAGTAATACAACTTTATTTCTATTAAGTTTACAAACAGAAACCCATAAAACATCATATTTTTTAATATATTTTTCTGAATGGTACGACTTCCCAGTAGTACAAGTTAACTTTTTTGGTTCCAATGCCGTGGTACGAGTTAACTTGCTTCCATATCTTATCACCGTAATTCTAGGAGGAACCCTAAACTGGACCCCTGTTGTGTTCACTTATCGCTACACTGACCTTCGGTGCGAAGCTATATATAGAACGGCGGACCAGTTTAGGAGGAACCCCATTTCTTACTCTTTAATTATTGAAGTTCCTTTGGGTCAGAGGGCATGACTCCTTTCCGTACACACTCCTCTGTTTACATTGAGATCTTTCTTAATATAATACGACGTTTATCGGCATTTACGAGTTAATTCTTCTTGACGAATACTTCGAAAAGGGAGACAACTCCAAACGATAATATGGAAGATTCCATTTCTGCTGAAGGGGTGTTATAGGTAATTTTTACGATGAAACATTTATTTTAATTTAAATTATGCATATGATTTAAAATTATGCAACAACAATAGCCCTCCATACGCAGACAGACATAGAAAGAATCTCATGAGTTTCAAATTAATCAATGAAGCGGGGAAACACTCAATCTGATACCCCTTGAAATCAGGAAAACTACACGCATGTGGGGTCTCACTAATTAGCGACAAAAAGCGTCAAGAAGCGACAAGAAGAAAAATAATATAAGTGACAAAAAGTAACAAGAAGCTATTTAGCGACAAGAATACATTTTGTCATCACATACATCAAAATATTTTTTTAGGATTACATTGAAAGATGAAGAAATAAAAAAAATTTCGAGGAAGAGATTGTGTACTTTTTATTATCATATTGATAGATGAAGAAATTAAACATGTGTAAGAGCAAAGGAAATGTAAACGCTATAAAATGAAAATAAAAACAAAGATTTGTCACCTTCCTTTTGAAGGATTTAATAAAACAAAATATGACATATTATTTCCTTCCTAACTGTACAATTATTTTTTCCTGATAGGACCAACATTAGCTGTGGCTTCACTCTAAGGTAATACACAATTAAGAGCAACAAATGAGATTAACTAGGTGCGTGTCCTTTGTTTTATTGCTACAATAACATCCATTAACACCTTCATCAATTACCAGAATATACAATTATTGTACCGAATAGTGCACACCTGTTGAAAACTCAAGATTGTCATCAGTTTCCTTTAATCTTCAATCTATATGCATAAACATGATAAATGAGACAATACACTATAAAAATGATGAAAAATATTCACATTTTAATTATGTTTTCCTCTTGTTTGATTTCAGTTCTTAATTTGTATTTCACAATTTGTGTATGTATTTTCTGGACAATTATGCACGAATAATGCATTTTGCAAGTTAAGTATATATTGTACAAAAATACTTTTAAAAACAAATAAAAAGACAAAATATATTATTGTTCTAAAACACAAGTAAAAGTAATACCATAAAACGACAGGGTAAAGGTAATACTTCCTGTGATACCTTATAAAATATCATGTAAATAAATGTAGCAACTGAATTTCATTTTTTCCCCTATCAAAATTAACTTTCCTGTCGTTGAAATTGTTTTCTTTTGCATATTTTTTTAATATTTATTTCGAATAAATAATATAAATAAAAAAATGTTTTCTTGTTGCTAATATTATTCTTCTTGTCGCTTCTTGACGCTTTTTGTCTCTACAATTCTTTTTGTCTCTAATTAGTGAGACCACGCATGGGCATTAATACATAAACAATCCGCGACTTGCGATTTGGAACAAGAATGTTTTTTAAATGATATGATGAATGGTTCTGCATTTCTTTATGAGAGTACAGTATCAAATATCAGTTTCATAACGGTAAAATATAGAAATACTCCTCTTCAGTTCTTGTGACAGAAATAGAATTATCGATCGGATTTCAGAGAACTCTCGCAAGTTATCAAAATTTGGGAATTCCCTCTGACGTGTTTCTTAATTTATAAAAAAACACTAAATATAAATACTGTTTAATTCTGATTTTCCGTATTGTTACAAACACGCATATAAGTCAAGGAAAATATCACACATGAAGATTATGAGTAAAACATTACAGGAAAGTTGTTTATGTTCAATTGTTTTGCTTGTTTTTACCTTTTAAAGCAAGACAATCATAAGAATCTGAGATGTTGCTGAATGTTTATAATAAAACGAATGACGTGAGGGAGTGTATCATAGGGTCAACGGTAAAAGTCTACAGATTGCTTGACAGCAATCGTATCCCAAAAAGTGTCTTTTGAGGGGTCAGTAGGTAGCCTGTTGTAAGGCAAAATTTCTGTCCCTATCCAAGATATCCTCATTTTCCAGTGGCAGTCCAAATTTGCCCAACCATCATCCCAGATGGCCTCTATCATATCAACCTACCTATTGTATTTATTGTGAACTTGTTCTCATTTTGAATATGCATAAAATATTTGCCACTGAACGTTAAGCAACCAACAATCAATCAATCTATGCTTATAAAAATGTGAATAGATTTGGGTATAGGTCAACAACAAAAAAACCAAACAACCACAAAACTCCACCAAGTGGTAACTGTAACATGTCTTTTTGCTTACCGTAACTTCTGTGAGGTGACATGTTAAGTCTGTACTATTGATAAATCTGGCCCCATAGACTTGTATCAGTGTACAGTTGAGTTTAGACAGATCACACACATTATTACTATAAGATGCTAGGACTATTGGTTTGTCTGTACTTTTCACACTGCAGTCTGGTCCAAATCTGTTAGCATTACAATTACATTCACCTGAAATAAATCAATAATTCATGCAAATCAACCAAACAACTAAAGTTATTCAGTAAAATCTGATACTTGAAAAATAGACAGAAATAACATTATAACATTGTTTACCTTCAGAATATGATAGGTAGCAGACCCTTGTCATACCTAAGTAGCACCTAGTAACTCTCCCACATGGAAACTCTTGTACCCCAATAGCACCTGGGCACTCTCTCACCTGGGTAACACATGATAACACTTACTGCAGGGTAGAATTGTTAATACTTCATAATAGTATCTGACAACACTTGCACCTGTGTAACACCTTGTTTCACTTACCCTGAAGGCATGTTCCTGCACTACTACAGTCATTCAGACAGATATTATCATCAATGGTTGAATTAATAGATGGTATTCCTGAGCTGTTATCCACCCATTGGTTCTCATCAGTTGTCACTGTTGTATAACACTGCTCCTGTATACTTTGGATAACAGCATCAACCCAAATCTTACTATCTGTTAACTAAAATCACCAAAAAAAAACATATATAAAATAATATAAAAAAATATTTCTTTTGTAAGGAATTAAGATTTGGAATAACAGTACTGTAGTTGAAGAGTTGCCACCGTCAATTTTGATTTGACGGTCGCAAATATCCGTTTAACTGTCTCCGCTACGCGTCGCCAGTAAAACTGCATTTGCGACCTTCAAATCTACAATTGACGGTGGCAACTCTTCAACTACAGTACTGTTATTCCTTAAATCTGAACATCCAACACAAATTCAAAACCTCATCTAAGTGCATCCTTAAGCGAAAGTGAACAATTTTGCTAACCTTATTATATTCTAATACACTTTTATCTGCCTATCAAAGGTCACTTTGACAACAACAAAATATATTTTGATAGAACGAAATACTTATTTTTCTGAATAACACTAACCCCAACATCGTTAATACATGACTGCACATCTGGGGCAGTATTTCCAACAATAGCAACACAGGCAGCTCTCTCTGTAGGCTTAACAGCTTCCTCACAGTGTTCTTTTGCTTGCTGGAGTGTAATACCAGAATTTGTAGGCCAAGTAACAACAGTCTGTTGAAATGAAAAAAGTAAATACATTTTAAAAAACAATGCAGATATATATAACCGGGTACATGTATAACATGTATATATATATGTTAGACTCAGATTGAGGTCACACTGTAATTGATGTCTGTTCCTCAAATCAACATCCAACGTACATTTTAAAATCTGTATCCATTATTTCTACTCCCTAATTAGCGTCCAATGTGACACCATGGATTACCTAAACAACCTCCTATCAATTGGAGTCTCCTCTCATTAATCAACAAAGTAGACCACATCATGTCCAAAATAATCAATTTAAATTTTAAAACAAATAGAGTCAATATACAGTCTCAAACAATAGACAAAATAAAGTGAAACAGGTATAATAGTTGAAAAGTGTTACCAGTTGTCTTTGCAAAATTATAATCTTATATTTTTAACAACTGTTTTTAGTTTAGATTCAAACAAACAAAAGCAGGATTTTCTTGCTGTATTGAAGACCCATTTGGTATCTCTGACTGTTTTTCACTCTGTGGTCGGTTTGTTGTCTTGTTAACACATTCCCCATTTCTATTCTCAATTTTATTTTATTTACAGAAAATGTCTGTTTCAAA